>NC_066563.1:1161131-1168631 GCF_024679095.1 Eriocheir sinensis
CATGTGCTTGGGAGCCGAAATGAGCACGAATACATCCTTGAAGACGCCCGCAATCCCTACGAAAGAAAGCCTTGTCTAAATAATGTGAGCTTGCGCGCCGAAATCATTATATGCCCTTGAAAGCGCCTCCTCCCTAACCGCCGAACCCTAGACCATCACGAACAAGAGCCTCAGAACGTTATGGCACCAGAGTGCATCGCTAATTCGTTTCCTCAAGCCCATAGTAGCAGCAGCAGAAGCGGGAACAGTAGCGGCGGCGGTGACGGAGGGGGGAAGGAGGCGGAGGCGGCGCAGACCCAATCACCTCACAGACTTTATATCCTTTTTTTCTTAATGTATTTAGGTACAATAGCCTGGAGTCTGTTTTCTTTTATTCAATATGCCTCCAGTACAATGGGAGTGGCGCTTTTTGTGTGTGTTAGGAAGGGGAGGGAGGAGAAGACTGAGTAGGAGGAGGAAGAGTAGGAGGAAGACGAGGAAAAAAGGAGGAAAAATGAGAAAGGGTGGGTGCGTTGGAGGCGAAGGAGCAGGACGGTGAGGAAGGAGAAAAGGAAGAGGAGGAGGAGGAGGTGAAGAAAAGAGTATGAAGAAGAGAAGGGAGAAGAGGAAAAAGAGGAGGGAAAAGTTGTATATCTTCGTCTCTTTGTTATTTATTAAGTTGCAATATCGGATTATTTATTTACGAAGCAACAGAGAGGAGCGTGGTTCAAGTGTTTCCCTTAATAACCTACTTCTCATAATTCTCTCTCTCTCTCTCTCTCTCTCTCTCTCTCTCTCTCTCTCTCTCTCTCTCTCTCTCTCTCTCTTTTACGACGATAACATTCCTCCTCTCATTCCTCCTTATCTCTTATCTCCTCTCTCGCACCCTCGTTTATCACGCTTCCAACCGCCACACTTCAGTATCTCTTCTTTCTCTCCCCTCCTCTCTTTCTCCCTTCCTTCTCCCTCTCTTCCTTACGTCTTCCTTCCTCCGCAACTTCTCATTAAAGTTGTTCGGGAGACATTTCGCGGGTCCTCCTTTTTTCTTATTTTTCCTTCATTTCTTTGGGCGTGTGTGTGTTATTACGTTTCAGATGGCATCTACTTTGTTGCCTATGTTGCTTTTACTTCTGCTGGGAACCGCTTATCTGTAATTGTTCCTGTTTTCCTGCTGGCGGTCCTCTTTTCTTATGTGTTGGTTTGCTATTTCCTGCATTTTTTCCTTGCATATATTTTATCCTATACTGGTGTGGCTTTCCTCTTTAATTCTTTATACTAACTTTCCCTTCCATTCTTTTAATTCTTCTCCTTCTCTTCCTCTTTCTCTTTCCTGATGCTGCGGCTCTTGCTCATCTTCTTCCTTCTTCCTCCTTCTACTTCTCCCTCTTCTCATCGTTCGTTTTATTACTGTTCCTCTTGCTCCTTCCTTCTTCGGTTCCTTTCTTTTTCCTCCCTGTCTGCCTGTCTCTCTGTCTTTGTGTCTCCAGCTTCCTCTATCAATTTGTCAGTGTGTTCACCCTCTCAATTCGGACTTTAAACATCCTTTCCTCTTCGTCATAATGGCCAAACAAACCACATCACTGAAACAACATCCTCGTCAATCTTTCTTCCCCCTCCTCCGTTTCTTTCCTTCCGTATCTCTTTCTTCCTCTTGACATCATTTTCTCTCCTTCCCCTCCGTCCATCTCTTTTGCAGCTTCACTTTTCTCACTGTCTCTTCCTCCTCATTGGGCAAGCGAGAGGAAGTCAGGCGAGAGTATGCAGAAAACTTGGTGTGTGTGTGTGTGTGTGTGTGTGTGTGTGTGTGTGTGTGTGTGTGTGTGTGTGTGTGTGTGTGTGTGTGTGGTAAAGTAATTATTTTCTCTTATTTATTTGATGTCTTTTCGCTCCTAATTCTTAGTAATTGGGAAGACAAAGTAGATCGTAAATATCCCTAATAGGCAAAGAAGAGTATGCAGTAGGAGCACCACAGGAACGTCAGGAGCGAGGGCAAGCATGTGTGTGTGTGTGTGTGTGTGTGTGTGTGTGTGTGTGTGTGTGTGTGTGTGTGTAATTATTAAAGTAAGTGTGTGTATGACTCTGTGTGTGTGTGTGTGTGTGTGTGTGTGTGTGTGCAATACTGGAAGAAGGAAGTTAAAAGTTAAATGTCATTAAATATTTTTCTGATGGCTGAACTTGCATTGGACATTTTTCTCGTTTATTTCCTTGCAATAATAAAAAAAATAGAAAAAAACAGCGGCGATATTTACAGAAACAACCAAACTTTCTGCAATTTTTTCCTGTTTCTCGCTCCCGAAGACAAATAAAGTTACCGAAAACATGGCGGAAGTTCACACCGTCGCTTCGTAACTCGTCGGAAGAATAAACAACTTTTGCTTCACGCATTATCCCGTCCGGCCAAGTTATATCGAGCGGAAATTTTTCATAAACACACTTCCGTCACCTTTCCAGCTTTCCTCTGTCTCAACCATGGAGGTAGAATTGGTGGAGTCGACACGGCCCGCTAATCCCATTCATTGAGGTGAAGCCGACGAACTGTCAAATTTACGGACAAAAGATGGGGGTGGGCGAGTTTGGCCGAGCCCAATAAGAGGGAGCCTGACCTGACAACACCTGACACCTGGCTGTAAAAATGACAGCTCGGGCGGATTCACTTAATTGGGCTGATGTCGACTCCACGAATTCTACCTCCATGGTCTCAACGGCCGGCGAGCATCACAAGGCAGAAGAAAGTTACACGCAAAGAGACCATGATCGGGATTCTTTGACGTTAACGACTCTCACATCATTTATTTCTTAAGGCCAAAAAAGAGGTGAAATGCGTTCTCATGAGTGTGTTTTAGAATTCATGGTAGAGGCCTTGTCATATTCCTACCAGGGTCAAAAAACTACTCTTGGTAAGGCCCGCAACTCCTACGAATGCCATGTTAAATGCGTGTGTTTGACTCTCACATCAATTATTTCCTAAGTCCAAAAAAGAGGTGAAATGCGTTCTCATGAGTGTGTTTTAGAATTCATGGTACAGAAGCCTTGTCATATTCCTACCAGGGTCAAAAAACTACTCTTGGTAAGGCCCGCAACTCCTACGAATGCCATGTCAAATGTGTGTGTTTGGGCGACTAAATGTGTAATAACATGATCCCAATCCCTGTCTGCCTTTGGTCAATTGTGTCCAAAATCCACAGCCGACAACCACCATCATCCGTTTTCTTCTCCCTCATTCCCCGCGCAGTAAAGAAGACGGCTCCCCAGGGGGTGTGAAAGGGGGACTCTGATAACACACTTTAGCCCTAGGAATAGTCAGTGCACCAGGCCTCTCCTTTTATTACCTCATCATGGCACGAATGGCCTAACCTCCCCCTTTTTTGCTCCGTTCTTCCGAGATGGCGTTAGGCTTTCTTCTTCCTTCCTAGAGCGCTAGAGCTGAAGGAAAAGGAGGAAGACATAGAAACACCGATGAGGATGAAACATAAATCCAGTCTGGCTTATAACGAGACTGCTTGTTTTTTTGTGATTTGATCTTTTATGTAACATCACTTCTTTGATATAGAGGAGGAGGAGGAGGAGGAGGAGATGGAGATGGAGAAGAATGGAATAGGGATGGACTAGCCGTATTAGGAGAAGGGATAGGGGAAGGAGGGAAGAGGAAAATTATATTGCAGAACGAGAAGGAAAAATGCAGGGTTGGAGGAAGGAATGTAAGGGGAAAATAGAGATAGAGACGGAGGAGGAGGAAGAGGAGGAGATGGAGAAGAATGGAATAGGGATGGACTAGCCGTATTAGGAGAAGGGATAGGGAAGGAGGGAAGAAGGAATTATACTGCAGAACGAGAAGGAAGAAAGCAGGGTTGGAGGAAGGAATGTAAGGGGAAAATAGAGATAGAGACGGAGGAGGAGGAAAAAGAAAGAGAAAAAAAAAGTCCTGAGTTGGGAGAAGATGAAAAAAAGATAGACCGGAAAAAAAAAAAAAACATTAGAAAAAGTTAACGATCGATTTCTTGGAGGCGAAAGAAGAGGAACTATTTTTTTTATATATTACATTCGCTTCAGTTCATTGTCAAAACAGCGCCTATTCAATATTCATTCTAAAATCTCTGTATATTATAATAGCACGTCCTTCAACGATAACACCAATTAATATTCATCTACCTGTCCATCAAACTATCACCGGAGAGAGAGAGAGAGAGAGAGAGAGAGAGAGAGAGAGAGAGAGAGAGAATATAAAGGAAAAACAAAACAAAACAAAACAAAATATATCTAGGTTAATAAAACTTTGATGTCCACTCAAAAATGAACAAAAAACGAAGCATAACAGAATCGCTTTAAAACAAATTAGAGAGGTTTTCATATTTCCAAAGTTACATCAGAATACGAAAGAGAAAAGCCATGGAGACCCAGATCACGCCGAAAACACCGACCCTCCGCCCGAAGAGAAAATCCAATTCGTGTACCTCCGCCTTACATCTCACCTGCGACTTCCTCATTTAATTACTCCCTTACCTGACGCTCCTTCACCTGGTTATTTCTCATCCTTCCATCCCTCACTTGATTACTGCCTCACCTGTCCCGCTACTACGCCTCTCCCTCATCTAATTACATCCACCTGTCCCTCCTTACCTACTCTCCTCTCCCTCCTCTCCCTCCCTCCCTTCTTCCCTCCACCATTGCGTGCTGATGCCAGAAAAGCCACACCCTCATGGCACTCTGGAGGAAAGAATGAAGGGAAGGAGGGAAATAAAAGGGAAGGGAAGGAGGAAACAGTGTGCGGAGAGGGAGGAAAGGAGAGCGAGAGGATGGGAAGGAAGGAATGTAAGACAAGGGAGGAAAGGAGTAAGTGGAAGATGGGAAGAAGGAAAAACGGAGAGAGTGATAAAGATAGAGAGGAGTAGTATTAGTAGGAGGAGGGAGAAGGAAAACGAGGAAGGAAGAAAAATTGGAGGAAGAGAAGGAGGGAGGCAGGGATGGAGGGAGGGATGTGAGGGAAGGAAGTAAAGAGAGATGGAGGAACAGAGGGAGGGAGGGAGGAAAGAAGATTGGAGGAAGAGAAGGAGAAAGGTAGGGCTGGAGGGAGGGATGTAGGGAGGAAAGTAGAGAGAAATAGAGACGGAGGGAGGGATGGAGGTGGGAGGAGGTTATAAAGAGGAGGGCTGGAAGGCAGGAGGAAGGGAGACAGGGAAGGGGCGAGGGAGGCGCGGCGGGGGAAGGCACTCAGGTAATCTTCATGTCCCATAATGCCTGCGGGTGTCATCCTTGCCGACATAAATATGACGTAAAAGAAATTCTCACTAATAAACTTGATGGCGCACGGAGCCGGAGGGACTGCAAATAATATATAGAAAGTACCGCATCGAGAGGCTTACTATATGTCCCTGCCCTCGTACGTGTTCCTCCCTTCCTTTTACTTTCAGGGGTGACTTAGGTGTTGTAATGGAGGGCTTTTACGTTGCTTGAGTTGCGCGTGGTTTGTGTGTTGCGTTAAAGAAGTATTGTTAGTGGTTTGTGTTTATGATTTCTCTTTTCTCTGTGTTCATTTCTATTATTAAACTGTATTATGTGAGATAGTGTTTTAATGGACGTGTCAACTTTATATTGCTTGAGTTGCTTGGTGTGTGTGTGTGTGTGTGTGTGTGTGTGTGTGTGTGTGTGTGTGTGTGTGTGTGTGTGTGTGTGTGTGTGTGTGTGTGTGTGTGTGTGTGTGTGTGTCTGTTGGTGATCCAGTAAGCCTAAAAGCGTGTACGATCGTTTTTTTCCATATATTCTTTTCCTTTTACAATAATTTGCGATAAGGAAGAATGAATTGAAGGAGAGAGAAAAGGAGAGAAGGGAGAGATGAAGAAAAGAGGAAGGAAGGGAAGAGAGGAACGTGAAGGGAAGGAGGGAGGAAGAAAGGAATAGGAGGGGGGATAGGGAAGGAAAGAAGGGGAAAGTAGAAGAGGCTCCGTAAAGGAATTGCCACCATTCAAAGAGCAAGGTCACCAGGCTAACCCCTTTCCACCCCCTCCCCTTGGTTGCTCTAGTCCGCCTGCATCTCTAATACAAGCAGCTCGTGGCCGTCTCTTTAAATTCTTGACGCACCTGCAGCCCCCACGCCGCCGCCGATGAAGTATTTAAGGCGCCCTCCGCGTACTCTCTGGTTTCCATTAAGTTTACATTCGTCTCTAGTCCGCAAGTCAAGTGAACTGACGCCACTGTGAGAGGATAACTTGTAAAGGCAAAGTATGAGTCTCAGAAAAATGGATCTGTTTAATCGCGGACACGACCGAGGAGCTAAATATTTACCAGACTCATATTATTAAACACCTCTGGACTTGCACACAGATTTGATAAGGCTTTCGTATATGTTGTGTGTATTTTCATGGGTAGTTTTATGAGGCTAGTGATAGTTTACAAGGCTTCTGCATCGTGAAAGCGAGGAACGCTTATGCAAATCCAACTAATCTTCCCTGTGGCCTTTGCTAAAACTTGTCGTGGGAGATGAAAGGGTTTGAAAACGAGGTCCGAACGCATTGCAGAGTTCGTTAAGGTGTAGTGACCAAACAACAAACTAATCAACATCTTAATCACTTCCTGTGGCGATGGTTATGATAAAAGTACTCCCCAGGTAAGGTTCATTCACTTGATATTCTTCGAGCATGGCAGGTGTCTCTGTAGCCCGTTGGGAAAGAGGCAGGTGTGCATGCTAAGCCAATCAAAGTCACCTGCGTACCTGGAAAGTACTACTGGATGGACGCGTATCACCAGTAACGGACTGACACGCACCTTAAGTAGTCATGTGTCCTTGTTTGCCCGTCACTATCACCTGTTCGGCTGATACTTCACGCACGTCTGGATATGCACGTTAATAAGCCCATTCAGACCACCTGCGTGCCCGCCCAAACACTCCCCATTCACTGACTCGTATATCTGCGTCTTCTGCTTTGCGATTGCCCTTAAATATAATCACCTTTGACCTGCAGGACATCCTAGTTGCGGTGTAATGCTCGCAATCAATAACGCCCGCGGACGCACCCTGCCTGATCCCTGCACTCTCATTCTTAAGCAATTCGGGGCTTACACACCCACATCAAATGAGGCTTTCGTAGGGGTTGTGGGTATATACATGGGTAGTTGTATGACCCGAGTGACAGTCTTACCGAGTTTCTGCACCGTGAGAAAAGGAGAGAAGGGAGAGATGAAGAAAAGAGGGAGGAAGGGAAGAGCAGGTCGTGAATGGAAGTAGGGAGGAAGGAAGGAATAGGAGGGAAGATAGTGAAGGAAAGAAGAAGGGGAATGAAGAAGAGGACGGAGTAAAGGATATGCCACCATTCGAAGGGCAAGGTCACTAGGAAATAACTCATGAGAACCCGAGTTATTTCCTTTGTGGTCTTTGGAATTGTGTATTGTGAGAGTAGAAAGCGTCTACGAATACGGATTTTGGACCTTGGCGCCCCTAACAACCTTGAGCGAGCGTCTTCGTGTATCGCTCATCCTGTTTGAAAGTCTCCTCAGTCTTCCTCATAAAGCTCATCTCGAATCGACTTT
>NC_066563.1:1173631-1176640 GCF_024679095.1 Eriocheir sinensis
TCTACATCATTCTATTTTTATCTCCATCACCTTCTTCAAGACCAACCTTTCTTCTGTTCCTCTTCGTTTTTTCCTTTCCCTTCTTACACGTTTTCTTTATCTCCTCCTTCCCTTCTCCTACTTCTCCTTTTCCTATTTCTGCCCACTCCTCCTGTTCCTTCTCAACCATCTCTACTACCAACCATCTCCTCCTCCTCTTCTTCCTTCATTTACTCCACCTCCTCCTTTTTGCTCCTTTCTCCTTCTTATTCTCCTCCTTTCCCTCCTTCTTTTTCTTTTCTGTCCACTCCTTTTCCCTCTCAACCATCACTACAGCTTCCTTCTCTTCCTCCTCCTCCTCTTCCACCTTTTTACTTTTTTCTCATTTTACTCTCCCTCTTTCTCCTTCTTCTTCTCCTCCTTTCCCTCTTTTTTCTTTTCTGTCCACTCCTTTTCCCTCTCAACCATTCCTACAGCTTCCTTCTCTTCCTCCTCCTTCGCCTCCTCCCCCTGTACCTGAATCTCCTCGTCTTCCTTTCATGCCTTCACCACTACCACCACTCCTGCCACCACAAAATCCTTCTCCCTCCCCCCAGAACTCCTCCTCCTCCTCCACTACAGTTCATCGATTTCCCGTCCACCAGTGAATGCTCTCCTGATAACTTTTACTTTCTCTGACTGCTTGCCTTCCTGCCTGCCAGTCTTCCCGCTGCCCCCTGACTGCTGGCTTTCCCGAAGGTGCCGCCGCCGCCTCCTTCCCGGCTCTGGAGGACTTGAAGGAGGCGTCCAGTCCATTCGAGTCTGTCTATCATATCAAGTGACACTCTTTTTGGAAATTGAAAGCGCGTTTTCTCCCTCCAAGGATGATGGTGTGTGTGTGTGTGTGTGTGGTGTTGTGTTGTGTTGTGTTGTTGTTGTTGTTGTAGTGTGTGTGTTTGTGAGTGTGTGTTTGTGAGTGTGTGTGTGTGTGTGTGTGTGTGTGTGTGTGTTGACGCTTTCCATTCACTAAACTTTTTGCTGGCGCTGCTGACAATCACTTTTATAAATGTTATCAATTTGTCTTTTTCGATATTCCCGAATCGCAAAGTTTGGAATTATATATTTTGAAAATGATTGGCCTTGATGCCAGCACTTCCCGCCTGGCACAAGGCTCGTTAGAAAATAATGAATAATAGTGAATGGACACGAATGTTGAATCATATGGATAAAACAGACGTGACGCATAGCACACACACACACACACACACACACACACACACACACACACACAGAACCAGCTATCAATTCATTTCATCAGTTTGCAGCCAGCCAATCAGACAGACAATAAGCCAGCCAGCCAGCCGGTTACAAGGCCAAACAGAGATAGAGAACATCCACCCAGCCGTCTGTCAACTCATTCCCTCCACGCCCTCCCATGCCCTTCCCTCTCTCCGCCCACTTCTCCACCCGCCCACCCGCCAGCCAGTCAACGTGCTACTAATCTAAGAAATATTTAAAGCATCGATACTTGCTCGTCATTTTGTCAATCAGTCAGTTAGCCAGCCAGTCTCTCTGAGAGTTTAATATGTATGTCAATCAATCAGTTATTTAACGTTATCAACCGCCCGTTCAGTCAGTTAATTATTCAGCAATCCAGTTATCATCCAGCCTGTCAGTAACTTATTCAGTCAGTCAATAATCGAGACAGTTACTCATTATACCAATCAGCTTTTCAGTTTGCCTTTTTTTTTTTTTAACTGGGCAGGGAGAGAGTTAGTTGGTCAGTCAGTCAATTAGTCATCCAGTCAATCGCCAGCCTGTCTTTCTATCAGTCAGTAATAAAGTATGTATCTTCATCAATCAGTAATCAAAGTAATAACATCAAAACCAGTTATCAAAGCATCAACAGCAAGTTCTGTCTGTTAAATCGTCGGCCATCCAGCTAGTCAGTCAGTCAGCAAGTCATTTCGTCAGTCAACACACGAGGCAGTTATTCAATCCACCAATCAGCTTCCCAGTCAGCCACTCCGTTAACTAGACATAGAGCGAGCCAGTCAGTCAGTCACTTCCACTCAGCACGGTAGAACAGAAAGCAGGGAGGCGGTCATCCAGCCACACCAGCCAACGAGCGAGCAAGCGAGGGGGGGAGAGAGAGAGAGAGAGAGAGAGAGAGAGAGAGAGAGAGAGAGCAAGTCGCCACACAAACTCAATTTAGAGGTCACGTTGAGGAATGCAGAGGCGCTAAAGGTCGTTCATGGGAGCTTGGACGACCACGAAGCCCCGACGCAACACCCCACCGCAAAGCCAGAGTGTTGCTGTGGCTCGAGGATGAAGATTACGAGTTTACTGTGTGAGTGTGTGTCTGGCTGGCTGGCTGGGCCTCCGTCTGGCTGGCTGGCTACATGGCTGGCTGGCTGGCTGGCTGTTACTGTGTTTGTGAGCTGGAGAGGAAGTAGAAGGAGGAGGAGAGGAAGAGGATGAGACCTAATAAAGAGAATTTGATGATGATGAAACAGAAGGGGAAGACGAAGAAGAACATCAAGAAACACACACAGGAAGAACACCAACACAAGACAACGACGGAGATGAAGAAAAAATGGAAGTTGTTGCAGGAGAGGAAAGATGTAAGAGAGGGTAAAAGAACAGAGAGGATGCGAGAGAGGATTAAGGAAGGGAGGAAAAGAGAAAGAAAAAGAAAAAGAGTTACAGGAGGCGAGAGAAGGAAAGGAAGGGACTGACATACAAAGAAACAGAAAGCAGCAAAGAAAGACGAAGAGGAGAAAGATACAGGAGAGGGAGATAAGAGGGAGAAGAGGAGGGGGGGAAGGGGGAACAGGAGGGCCGGGAAAAGAAAAGGAGGCGGCCTACATAAAAAGATGACGGAGCGTGATGTAGCCCAACCATCTGGCGGCAGGAAGGGAAAAAGATCACCACCAGATGGCGTTATTGTGTACAGCGAGGAGCACTGCGCGTGTCCTGATACTATGGACGAGGAACAGACCGCCTCTAAGATCGGCATCTTAAGACACTTTCGCTTCTCACATCAACTAT
>NC_066563.1:1181140-1191140 GCF_024679095.1 Eriocheir sinensis
TTTGTCAGAGTACTTAGCTGATTTGAGTACTCTGTCTGTCTGTCTACTCAACTGTTTACCTATCTCTACCTGTCTGTCTCTTTGTACCTGTATATCTTCCTCCTTCTTCTTCCTCCATCTCCTTCTCTCCCCTTCCTCCTCTTCTCAGTATCACAATATACTCTGTGTCTGTCTTTCTGCTTGTCTGTCTATCTATCTATCTATCTATTTACTTATCTTCCTCATCCTCTCTCTTCCTCTACTTCCCTCTTTCTCTCTTCTCTCAATATCACTACTTCTTTGATTACTCTGTCCGTCTATCTACTTATTTTCTCAATCTCTGTCTTTGTTTCTTATTTTCTTTCGTTCTCCCTTTTATTTATTCCTTTATTTTCTAACTTCCTTTCTCTCACTTTCGCTTATTTCCTCCTTTCTGCGTACCCAAATACCTATACTCATTTATCTATCATCCTCTTCTTATTTTACCTCCTTCTCTCCTCTCAATACACTTCTTTTATTATTCTTTGTCTATCTACCTGTTTTTCTACCTATATATTCATCTACCTTTACTTCCTTTACCTGTTTCTCCTTCTCTGCCCTTCTATCCATATTATCTGCCTATCTACCTACTGTTTATCTACCTTATTACTGTTTAGCTATCTTCATCTTCCTCCTCTCCTTTCCTTCTCTCTTCTCTTAAAACTACTACTTCTTTCTCAATCTTCTTTACCTATTTCTCCTTCTCTGCCCTTCTTTCCATATTCTCTGCCCATCTACCTGTTTGTTTACCTTACTGTTTAGCTATCTTCATATTCCTCCTCTCCTTTCCTTCTCTCTTCTCTTAAAACCACTACTTCTTTCTCAATCTACAAACCTACACTCCCTTCCTCACCCCCCCCATACACACATGCGGAGTACCCTGAATCAAGGCCATTTTTACCCCCTTGCTCCAGTGGTGTCGAGTGGTCAAGCGGAAGGTTTGCACACGTCAAGCTCGAGCCCGCGTGAGTCCGGGTCGTCTGTCTCCTGTGTTTGTTTATTTGCTGGCCCTCTTTTTTAGTTTGAGGAGACGATGTGAGGTTAGGTTAGGGAGGAAGTGGAGGGGGGGGGGGGAGGTGGTGGTGGGGGTGGTAGTAGTAGTTGTAGTTGTAGTAGTAGTGGTGGTAGTAGTGGTGGTAGTAGTAGTAGTAGTAGTAGTAGTAGTAGTAGTAGTAGTAGTAGTAGTAAAAGAGGAAAGAAAACAAGAAGAAAAAGAAGAAGAAGAAGAAGAAGAAGAAGAAGAAGAAAAAGAAGAAGAAGAAGAAGAAGTATAAGACTTGCATGAAGGAGAAAATAAAGAGAGAAAACGAAAATGCAAAAGAAATGAATGAAAGAATAGAAGAAATAATGAAATAGAAAGAATAAGAAAGAAAAGTAAAAAGAAAGATAGAAAGATGTAGATAAATAAATAGCTAAAAAGGACGTTACAAGGACGCTTATTTACCTTTTGTCTTTCTCTCTGTCTGTGCGTCTGTCTGTCCGTCTGTTTACTTTTACAAGAGGAGTGAGTGAGATGCGGCGAGTGAGAACACACCCACCGACATGAAGGGCATGACTGACACACACACACACACACACACACACACACACACACACACACACACACACACACACACACACACACACCATAAGGCCTAGAATCAGCTTAAACGAACACCCTAACTACAGAAAAAAACGAAAAAAATTACGCAATATAGCAAAAAAAATCTAAATAACAAAGGATTAAAAATTAGCTAAAACAGAAATGCCGAAAAAAAGATCAATGACTAACAGAAGCAGAGAGGACGGAATAAAGAAACGAAGGAGAGGAGTAATTAAGAGAAAGGGAAAGAACACCGAGGAAGAAGGAAACGAAGGAGAGGAGTAAATACGAGAAAGGGAAGGAACGTGAAGGAAGAAGAGCAAATAAGAGAAAGGGAAAGAATATCGAGAGAGAAAGGAGTAAAATAAGAGAAAGGAAAAGAACATCGGGAAAGAAAAGAACGAAGAAGAGGAGTATATAAGAGAAAGGGAAGGAACGTGAAGGAAGAAGAGCAAATAAGAGAAAGGGAAAGAATATCGAGAAAGAAAGGAGTAAAATAAGAGAAAGGAAAAGAACATCGGGAAAGAAAAGAACGAAGGAGTAAATACGAGAAAAAGGAAAGGAACGTGAAGGAAGAAGCGCCCCGTACCCTTCACTGATTTCTCCACCAAGTCTAAAAATTACAGGATAACAAAACAAGACAAAGAAATATATAGCCAAGAAATCAACCCACACACCAGAACCTTTCCCTCAAGACTCAATTTTCAGCTTCCACTTTTTCTTTTTCTCTTTTTCTCTTCTACATTTTCTTCTTCTTCTTCGTATTATTTTTCCCTTTTATTCATTATCTCATTATCCAAGGTCATATTTATTTTACCTTCGCTTCTTCCTCTTCTTCTCTTCCTCCGTCTCTTTCTCTTCTGCCTCCTCCTACACTTTTTTTTTTATCTTCTCTCTAATCTCCTCTTCCTCTCTTTCCTCCTCTTCCTTTCTACTCCTGTTATTTAGTTCATTCTCTTTTATTTTCTCATAGATTTTGTCTTTTTTTTCATCTACCCTTCCTTCGCCTCCTTCAGTTCTTTCTTTTAATTTTATTCTAATTTCTCCATACTCATTATTTTCTTTCCATGGTCTTCCCTTGTTTGTGTTCTCTTTCCTTTCTTCTTTCTTCTTCTCCTCCCTTTTTACCTCCCTACATTTATTCCTTCGTTTCTTCCTTCCTTCCTTTACTCGACCTTTATTCATGGTCTTGTCTCACGTTAGCAAAATCCCTCTTTCTTCTGTTTCACGATTCCCACCAAAATCTTTCTTCCCTATCTCTCACCCTGTCTTTATCAATCTTTCTTCTTTTACCTTTTCTCTCCCTTTCTCTTACCTCAGATTACCTCCTCCTCCTCCTCCTCCTCCTCCTCCTCCTCATTCTTCCTCCTCCTCCTCTTTCCCTTTCCACAAACCTCTTTCTTTTGCTTTCCATCTTTTCGTCTATTTTTTCAAGCATTTCTCTTCCTTCCATCACTGTCTGTATCAAGTCTCTCTCTCTCTCTCTCTCTCTCTCTCTCTCTCTCTCTCTCTCTCTCTCTCTCTCTCTCTCTCTCTCTCTCTCTCTCTCTCTCTCTCTCTCTCTCTCTCTCTCTCTCTCTCTCTCTCTCTCTCTCTTATTCCCTTTTCGACAGACAGAAAGACAGACAGATAGACAAACCATTTCCTCCTCTCCTCTCCTCTTCTTCCTTATCCTCTTCCTATCCTTCCTACCTACCTACCTTCCTTCCTTCCTTTTTTCCCTCCTTCCTCCCTTCTTACCCTCCTTCTACCACCATTTCCTTTTTTTCTGTTTCTTTTTGCTTCTTTGTTCCTTCCATCCTTCCTTCCTTCCTTCCTTCTTACCCTCCTTCTACCATCATTTAATTTCTTTCTGTTTCTTTATGTTTCTTTTTGTTACTTTGTTTCTTCCTTCCTTCCTTCTTTCCTTCTAACCTTCCTACCTTTCTTCCTTCCTTCCTTTTTTCCTTCCTTCTTACACTCCTTCTACCATCGTTTAATTTCTTTCTGATTCTTTATGTTTCTTTGTTCCTTCCTCCCATCCTTCCTATCTTTCTCACTAACCTCCCTTCCTCCCTTCCACCTTCCTTCCTTCCCTCCCTTTTTAATTATCATCCTTCGTACCACCATATTTTCCTTCGTTTTCTTTCTTTGTCTTTCTTTCTTCCTTCCTTTTTCCTTCCTATATTCCTTCCTTCCTTCCTTTCCTCCCTCCCTTTATAATTACCATCCTTCGTACAACCATATTTTCCTTTGTTTTCTTCCTTTGACTTTTTTTCTTCCTTCCTTCCTCCCTTCCTCCTCCTACCCTCCCTTCATCACTCACCACCACACACACACTTAATAAGGAAACTCCATTTACGACTCACACTCACACCAACAGACACCCAACAGTTGCATTTTTCACCTCCTCCTCCTCCTCCTCCTCCTCCTCCTCCCCCTCCTCCTCCTCCTCTCTCGTCGTGGTGGTCCTGACGCCTCCTTCGACACCCAATTATCACTTAGATGGAGGAGGAGGAGGAGGAGGAGGAGGGAAGGAGGAAGAGGAGGAGGAGGAGGAAGAAAAAAGATGATAATGGTTATGATAATTTTGAATAAAAAGAAGAAGAAAAAGAACAATAGCAGGAGCAACAACAACAACAACAACAACAACAACAATATAATGACGAAGATAAAAAAAAACAAAGAAAACCCTGACAAAGAAACAGACAAACGAACAAACAAACACAGACAAACACACACACACACACACACTCACTCGAACACTAACAGAGAGGAATGAAACGAAAACACACACACACACACACACACACACACACACACAAAGAGCAGAGGACCTTTAAATAAACATGCATTTGTGTGTGTGTGTGTGTGTGTGTGTGTGTGTTTCCCCTTCACTTATTATCTATTCGACGGCGGAGAGAAAATGGAAGAGGCGTGGCGGGGAGAAGGGAGAGAAAAGGGAGGGGAAAAAAAGGGAGCAAATGGCGAGGGAGGAAGGGGGAGAGAATGATAAAAGGGAAGGAAAGGGAAAAAGTGAAGAAGGAAAATGCGTGACGGAGGGAAGGAGGAGAAAAGGGAGGAAAGAAAAGACGTGACGGAGGAAAGTAAGAGAAAAAGGGAGGGAAAGGGAGGAAGCAGATGACGAAGAAGGGAACAAGAAAGACAATACTAACAGGAAAATGGACAGGAAAGAGAGGGCGAAGAAGATGGAAGAGACGTAGCTGAGTAAAGGGTGAGAAAAAAAAGGGGAAGAAGATGGAGGAGGAAATAAAGCTGGGAACGAAGGAAAAGGAAGAAAGAAAAGGGAAGGGAAGAAAATGGAAAATACTTACGAATAGAAACGGAGAAAATATTGTGAAAGGAAAAGGTAAGAGAAAGGGAGGAAGAAGACGATAAGAAGACACGGGAGAATGGAACGAGGGAATAGGAAAATGGAATGAAAACGAGGAGATGAGAGATAAGGGGAAGGAGGAGGAAGGAACAGAAGGGGGATGAGGTGTAAAGCGAAGGATGATAAAGAAAAAGAAAGGAGGGAGAGGTGACGAATGAGGAGGAGGAGGAGGAGGAGGAGGAGGAGGAAAAAGAAAAAAAGGGTAAGGGGAGGTGAGATAAACAGAGAAGAGTGAAAATAAAGAAAAGAAGAAAGGGAGGACGGAAGGAAGATAAGGGAAAAATAAGGAAAAATAGGAGATACGCGAGGATGGAATATGAGTGAAGAAGGGAAGGAGAGGAAGACAGGGAAAGGAGGATAAGCAGAATGAAAGGCAAGAAGAGAAAGAGGAAGAGATGAGAGGGAAGGGAAGATGAGGGGAAGACGATAAATTAATGAATGATGACAAGAAATAAAGGAGAGGGAGGTGCAGGTGTGAGGGGAAGGGAAGGGAAGGGGAGGAGGAGGGGAGAGGAAGGGAAGGAAGGGAAGGGGAGGGAAGAGGAAGGGAAGGAAGGGGAAAGGAGGGGAAAAAGAAAGATAGGTCACGTGCCAAGCTGTGTGTGTGTGTGTGTGTGTGTGTGTACCTTGGAACAGTGAGAGTGCGCCAACACCCCCCCAACCACTACCACCAACAACAACAGCAACACAAACAACACAACCACAACTTACCACAACCATTCATTACAACCACAGTCACTACATACCACCACCACCACCACCACCACAGCCCTCACCATACATTACCTCCTCCTCTTCCTCCTCCTCTTCCTAACCTAACCTAACCTCTCCCCTTCCTTAATTGTATTTTATCTATCATTTATTCATCTTATTAACTTTATCATTCTTATCTATGTTATCATTTTCTCTCTCTCTCTCTCTCTCTCTCTCTCTCTCTCTCTCTCTCTCTCTCTCTCTCTCTCTCTCTCTCTCTCTCATCAACCCCCCTCCACACACACAACTACGCCGCCCCAGGTAAAAAGGTACAGGCAAAAACTAATTAATTAACCTACTAACTCACCTGACCTCAAGCTCTTCGTGTTGGCAAAGGCTTTCTAAGGAGCGGATGATGGTGGTGGTGGTGGTGATGGTCGTGGTAATGGTGTAATTGGGAAAGGTTAAGAGTTGACAAATTGAGGTTATGATGAAAGGTGAGGAAAAGTTAGCATGGGGAATGGTAGTATTATGTGGTTTTCCTAGTTATCATTTTTTTTAATCTTTTTCGCTTCTTACCGACTGTGGAATTCGTTGTAATCTTTTTTTTTTCATATTTCATCTTTCATCATTTATCTTATTTTATCGTTTTTCATCTGTTATCGTTTTCTTTTCATCTTTCATCTAACCCACTGTGGATTTCCTGGTTATCTATAAAGACTATATTTTTTTTTCTTTTTAAATCATTGTCGTTTCTTACCTACTCACTCGTTTTTTTATTTGTTTTTGTTTATGCTGTATCTGTTTGTCTGTATATTTGTGTCTGTATTTCTATATATTATGTCTATCTGCCTCTCTCCTCACCTATCATTTCTATTCTCTTCCCTTTCCTTCTCTTCTCTTCCCTTAATCTTTACCTCACCATCATCATCTTTTTCTTTCATTTCACACACACACACACACACACACACACACACACACACACACACACACACACACACCACACAATTAACAGTCGTGGCTAACCATACCTACATACACACAAACACTCATACAAGCCTTCTCCCCTCTCTCTTCCACCCTCTACCAATAAGTAATAAAAGAGGGGGGGAAGGAAGGGAAGGAGGGAAGGGAGGAGGGAGAGGAAGGAGAAGGAAGATGCGTGAGGTGGGCAGGAAGGAGAAGGGGAGAGAAAGAGAAGAGGAAAGGGGGGAGAAAGGGAGAAGAAAGGGGAGAGACGGAGAAAGGGGAGGGGGAGAGGGGAAAGGCATAAGGCAGATGTGTGTATTGCGTGTCTCAAGATCAAGTATCGTGGAGTTATAAAGCCAAGTTAAATCACGCTAAATGGTTTCTCTCTCTCTCTCTCTCTCTCTCTCTCTCTCTCTCTCTCTCTCTCTCTCTCTCTCTCTCTCTCTCTCTCTCTCTCTCTCTCTCTCGATGATCAGACAACCGTATCCTGATCGCCTTTATTTTTAGTTCCACTGACAAATAGCTTGACTTGATATTTGCTCTCTCTCTCTCTCTCTCTCTCTCTCTCTCTCTCTCTCTCTCTCTCTCTCTCTCTCTCTCTCTCTCTCTCTCTCTCTCTCTCTCTCTCTCATTTTTTTTACCTTTTTTCCGGTGCCTTTCGTTTTTTTTCTTATTATTATACAAACATGATCTACTCTCTCTCTCTCTCTCTCTCTCTCTCTCTCTCTCTCTCTCTCTCTCTCTCTCTCTCTCTCTCTCTCTCTCTCTCTCTCTCTCTCTCTCTCTCTCTCTCTCTCTCTCTCTCTCTCTCTCTCTCTCTCTCTCTCTCTCTCTCTCTCTCTCTCTCTCTCTCTCTCTCTCTCTCTCTCTCTCTCTCTCTCTCTCTCTCTCTCTCTCTCTATAATGCGCGTGTGTGTGTGTGTGTGTGTGTGTGTGTGTGTGTGTGTGTGTGTGTGTGTGTGTGTGTGTAGGGAAATTAAATCTAAATAAAACTATGACTATCTCTCCTTTAACGACTTGCCAGCATCATAAGACACATGACTCACGATGTTTTTTTTATTCTCTCTCTCTCTCTCTCTCTCTCTCTCTCTCTCTCTCTCTCTCTCTCTCTCTCTCTCTCTCTCTCTCTCTCTCTCTCTCTCTCTCTCAGGTACGGCTTCCCTCACCTTGATGTCCCGCTAATTAAGTGCAATTGGTGTACCTGGCGGGCTGACTTTCACCTGGGACAGCATCTCCACACCTTTGGCGGAGGCTGCGAGAGATGACGAGAAGGAGGAGGAGGAGGAAGAAGAGGAGGAGGAGGAAAAAAAAGTGTGGCACATGGAAAAATAAACGAAATGATGAGGAAGATGACTAAGAGGAGAAGTCACAGAGAAAGAGGAATGAAAGGAGGGAGAGGAGGAAGTGTGACGTAAGGTAGAATTAAGGGAATGGCGAAGAGGAGGAAGATGAATCACGGTGGAGAAGAGGAAGAAGTGCGACAGGGAAGAATAAAGGGAATGGAGGAAAGAGAAATGGAAGAGTGAGAAAGGGAATGGAGGAAAGGTGAAGGGGAGGAGTGGAAACGGGAACAAAAAATGGATAAAGAGGGTGGAAGGAAAAAATATAGATACGGTAAGTGAATAAAAAATAATGAAAGTGCCGTGAAAGTGCTTATCATGTGACCGTGTGTGTGTGTGTGTGTGTGTGTGTGTGTCAAAGTCCTGAACTAACATCAACATCCTAGTCGCAATTCCAGGAAACATGGTGTATTGGATCAGTATTGGCGTCCCTCGACCTCACCCCACCCCACGCCCGCTACCTCTAATAATAGCGGGTTAAAGAAGAGGGAAGGAGAAGAACGCGACTCCGGGAACAGTGATACGAAAACTCTGGCTCTTCTGTAAACCTGCATTGGACCGTGGCTGGACTATACTCTTCCCTTCCCTTCCCCAAACTCTTCCAGTCCCTGTTTTTCTTTCCTTTCCTTTCCTTCCCTAAACTCTTTCCTTCCCTTTTCTTCCCTAAACTCTTCCATTCCCTTCCTTTCCCTCTTCCCTTCCCTTCCCCAAACTCTTCCATTCCCTTTTTTTTCTTTCCTTCCCATCCTTTCCATCTTCCCTTTCCTTCCCAAAACTCTTCCATTCCCTTTTTTTTCTTTCCTTCCCTTCCCTTCCTTCTTCCCTTCCCCTTCCTTTTCCCATCCTTTCCTTTTTCGCTTCCCTTCCCTCCCCTCTTCTCTTCCTACCCCTTTCCTCTTGTCTTCCCATCCCTTCCCTTTCCATCGCTTTCCTCTTCGCTTCCTTATTCCATTCCCTTCCCTCTCTCTCTCCCTCTCTCAACACGGGCCAGACCTCAACAGCCAGAAGCACCTCCAGATCGCTCTCTCCCTTCCCCTGAGCAAGGCGCGCCATAAGTCTTGAGGGATTCCATTACCAACGATAACATCTTCAACACTCCTATTAATAACGATGGAAAAAAACATCACCACCACCGCCACCACCACAAACGATTGCCCGTGAGGAATTGTGGTGGTGGAAGTGCCGACCACCTGTGTATTCACCACCACTACAACCACCACCAACACCACCATAACAACAACAACAACAGAAGAAGAAAAACGATGACAACAAAAACGACAAAACTCTCCATCGAATTCCTAAAAAAAAGGAGCTAGAAAAATTTGCAGCCAGAATAAATAAACGAATATAAATAAAAATAGATAAATAATGATAAATAAACCCATAATAGAGTCCAAAGCAAAGCCAAACGTAAATATAAAAGAAACAAAAAAGGCGGCAAGAAAAATGAAAAACAAGGGAATAAGAGAAAAACATATGCACTGTCGGCAATATGAAGACAAAAAAAATAGTACCCACGAGCAAGCGATTAGTGTGTGTGTGTGTGTGTGTGTGTGTGTGTGTGTGTGTGTGTGTGTGTGTGTGTGTGTGTGTGTGTGTGCCTGCTCTCTTGCCTTTTTCACCTCCCTACCTGTTTATTTCTCTACCTGTCTACCTCTCTGCCTACCTGTCAGAATTCTTACCTATCTAACTTAATTACCTGTCTAACTGTTTGTCTGTCTGTATACTCATCTGTCCGCCTGCTTTCCTTGCTGTTCGTTTTTTCCTGATTGGCTGCATTTCTACCTGTCTGTCTGTCTACTTGTCTGTCTGTCTGTCTGTCTATCTTAGTCGTGCGTAGCTATCACAATCTAACCTTTTCTTTATTATCTTCAGGAACCTCGACCGTGTAGCCATCCCGCCGGCAGCCTCTCTTCTTCGTGATGCTACACTCTCTCTCTCTCTCTCTCTCTCTCTCTCTCTCTCTCTCTCTCTCTCTCTCTCTCTCTCTCTCTCTCTCTCTCTCTCTCTCTCTCTCTCTCTCTC
>NC_066563.1:1193640-1231140 GCF_024679095.1 Eriocheir sinensis
GAGTTAACCAATACCTTCATGCTTTCACCCCATCCACTGGTAGACTCTGGAACAACTTAATAGAGTGAGGCTGCAGTAAGAGAAAGGGGGAAGGAGAGAGAATGAAAATACAGAATTACAAGAAAACATGGCAAACTCTGGAACAACCTTCTTATAGAGTTAGGTTTCAATATGAGGAAGGGGGAAGGAGAGGGAATGAAAGTACAGCATTACAAAAAAACATGGCAAACTCTGGAACAACTTTCTTATAGAGTGAGGTTTCAATAAGACGAAGGGAGAAGGAGAGAGAATGAAAGTAGAGAATTAGAAGAAAACGGGGAAAACAAATAAATGAAATAAAATAAATAAATAAAATAAATAAAAGAAAAGAGAGAAGAGGAGAGAGAGGAGTGTGTATTAACTCGTAGCCTCGCCATTAGAACCCTACGGCGTCTTTCCAATCACGTCTGACTCGCCGCGGGTACCCGTCTGCCTCTACTTTCTACCGTGTACCTTATGTCCGTCTAATCACCCTTGTAATATGACCCGCCGGCGAGTAGTAATGAAAATCGTGTCTACTTCATCGCAGGCTTTCCTTTCCTTTCCTTTCCATTCCTTTTTTTTCTCCTTTCCTTTCCTTTTTTTAATATTATCTTTTCTTTATTTTCTTTTCCTTTTTCTTCTCCTTTCCTTTCCTTTCTTTTACTTTCCTTTCATTTCTCTTTTCTACTCCTTTCCTTTTCTTAACCTTTCTTTTCTTTTTCTTTCCATTTCTTTTTTTTCTCCTTTCCTTTCCTTTTCTTTATTTTATTTTCCTTTTTCTTCTCCTTTCCTTTTCTTTATTTTCCTTTCCTTTCCTTTCCTTTCCTTTTCTTAACCTTTTCTTTCTTTTCCTTTCATTTTTCTTCTCCTTTCATTTTCTTAACCTTTCCTTTTCTTTCTTTACCTTTCCTTTTCTTAACCTTTTCTTTTCTTTCTTTTCCTTTCCTTTCCCTTTTCTTCTATGTTCCTTTTCTTAATCTTTCCTTTTCTTTCTTTTACTTTTCTTTCCTTTCCCTTTTCTTAACCTTTCCTTTTCTTTATTTAACTTTCCTTTCCTTTCCTTTCCTTTTCTTTATTTTCATTTCATTTCCTTTCGTATTCTATTCTTTTCTCCTTTTTCCTTTTCTCTCTTTTCTTAACTCCCTTTTTTCATCATTTTCTTTATTTTTCTTCCATACTCTTTTTTTACCTCCTTTTATTTACCTATTTTTCCTTTCGTTTTCTTTTCTCATTTCCTTTTTATTATGTTTCTTGCCTTTCCATTTGTATTCTCACCTTTTCACCTTTTTCTCTTGTTTATCCTTTCTTTTCCTTTCCTTTTCTATTCACTTATCTCCTTTCTTATCATTTCCTATTTCTTCTTTCGCATTAGGTTATTTCTTGTGATTTCTTTTTTCTCCTTTCTCTTCTTTTGGTTTATTTTGCTGTCCTCTCTACTAACCTCGTGTGTGTAATCTCCTCCTCACCATAAAACCCTAAACACACACACACACACACACACACACACACACACACACAAATGAAAGTACCTCTCCTCTATAAAGAGTGTGTTTATTATATATGTCCACTGTCTACATCGTACCTTGTGTGTGTGTGTGTGTGTGTGTGTGTGTGTGTGTGTGTGTGTGTGTGTGTGTATAGCCTCCTTTTAACCATTAGACACACACACACACACACTCCGGTCCCTCCTCCCACGCACACACTTACCAAACCTCCTTACAATACAATCACGTCCTCTCTAAGTACTTCAAACCCCTAATACATGGATAAAACTTTCCTCCTTCTCACTCACGTCTAAAAACAGACCATATTAATCTAATCCCCAAGGCTCTAAATCTAATCATGAGCCAATTATAAAAGGCTCAGACCCGACAAAAACTACAGTACCAAGAACCCTCCTCACTACCAGCTAGCTAAACGACCCTCTGCTCCTCTCCCCATACCCTTTTTCTTCTTCCTTTTTTTACCTGCATCGCTTCGTAGGTCCTCATTCTCATCTTACGCAATCTTTCCCTCCACCGCCAAGATTTCACGGGTGTCACTCTGCGCCGCTTCATCACACCAACACCTCCCCGCATTGACTGACGGCCGCGTGTATGAAAAGGTAAGGTATAAAGTTTTGGGTACTATAGGTAAGCGTGGCCGAGGTGCTTATTTCCATCGCACTGGCTCATCAGAATAATGGTGGGGATAGAGGGACAGTGTGACTTCCGGGCTACCACAGTTTCCCTTCCCCAGGTTTCCCCAGGTACCCATTTACCGACCAGCCTGCAAGGGGGGATGAATAGCTGAGTGAGGTGCAATCTGAATGCCCGGGGTGGGATTCCAACCCGGGCCCGCACATTCGTAGCTAGCCACGCTAACCACTTGGCCGTGGCTGAGTGGACTGTCGTTGGGTGGATGGGTAAGTGGAGGGTTGGGTGACATAACAGATGAATGAGGAGGCGGAGGAGGGATGAAGATGTGTAAGGAAGGTTAGCTGTGGCTTGGTGAGTGGATAAGTGGATGGGCGGGTGAGATAACAAAATGAACGAGAAGGTGGAGAGGAAGGATGTAGGTGAGCAAGGGGTGGGTAAGTGGATGGGTGGGTGGATGTATGGATGAAGGAGGAAGTGGAGGAGGGGTGAGGATGAACTAGAGTGTGGAGTGGATGCAGGTAAGGTCGAGAACGAGTGTGGATGAGTAAAGGGGGAGAAGTGTGGCTTAGTAAGAGGATGAGTGGATGAGTCAGGTTACAGATGAATGAGGAGGTGGAGGAAAGATGAGGATGACGGAGAAGCATCAGCAGCGGCGGCGGCGGTGGTGGTGGCGGCGGCGATTAATCACGGGCATAGCGGCAATCTGAGCCTCAAAGCCGCCGCCTGATTGGATGCGCGCCGCCCAGGGGGTCACGCCGCCACCAAGAGCTCCTGAAGAAGGCGCCCTTGTTCTCGGCACCCTCACCTTCGTCATCTTCGTCATCGTTATCCTCATCCTTTTCTTGGAAGTTCTCGGTCTCATCTTTCTCGTACTTGCTTTCTGGTTTTAATACTTTTTTTTCTGATCTTCTTCTTGGTCTTCTTTCTCGACCTCTCTTTTCCTTCTTCTTACTCCTCCTCCTCCTCTTCTTCTTCATCCTCCTTCTCGTTACCTTCTTCCTTCTCGTCCTCCTCCTCCTCTCGTTATCTTCTTCCTTCTTCTCCTCCTCCTCTTCGTCATCCTCGTCCTACTCTTCCTCAAATTTTCTAACAAGTCGTTCCCGCTTTCCTTTTCTTCCTCGTTGTCGCTTTTTGGGTATTGGTTTTCTTTTTTGTTGTTATATTCTTCTTTCAGTTCTTCTATTTGGTCTTGTTTTTCGAAATTCTCTTCTTCTTCTTCTTCTTTTTCTTCTTCTTCTTCTTCTTTTTCTTTATCGTTCTCGTCCTCCTCCTCCTCCGCCATCGTAAAAATTATGAGTTCCTGACCCTCGCTGCTACGGACGCGTGTAAACATTATCTCTTAATGCTCTTTTCTGCCTCCTTTATGCCTGTTTTATCTCCCTTCTGTTTACGTTGTTTCCTTTTATTTTGTTATTTTTTTCTTCTCCAAAGCTTTACTGATGTTTATTCGAGTCGTTGTTGTTTTTGTTGTTGTTGTTGTTGTTTAGGGGATAATTTTGCCTTGGTATCTTGTTTCTTTTTTCTTTTTCTATTATTTTCTACTTCATCTTTTTTTTTTTTTGGGGGGGGGGTCAATAGATTCATTGGCCTATTCTTTCTACTTACTCTTCCTCCTCCTCCTCTTCTACTTTTCCTACTTTGAACTCTGATTATTTTCTCCTCCTCCTCCTCCTCCTCCCATTTCCAACATTCTTCTTTTTCTCCTTTTCTTTCTATGACACTGAGGAATCAGGCCCTTATCCCTTCTACTTTTATCAATGCATATTTGTTTTCTTTCTCTTCTCCAACGTTTTCTCTCTTTTTTTTTCTCCTTATCAGTTTTCTTTTATTGTTCCCATGTTATCAATCCCACTCCTCCAACAATCATTTTTCTTCATTGTACCTTCATTTCTTTACCTCCTCCTCCATCACCACCACCATCATTATCATTATCATCACCATCGGCATCGTCATCATCATCGTATGTTTTCCTCCTCCTCCTCTGCAGTGGGCGCCATCTATCTTTATGGGCAGCGATCGAGGCTCCTTAGTCACAACACGGCCTAAGATAACCCCCAGTGGCGAGCCTAATGAAGGGGCCGCTCGGTTAGTATGTGTAAGTATGCGTGTCTATGTAAGTGTGTAAGTCGATATATAAGAGAGACGGCGAATAAGTTGAGGAGACGGTGGCTGAGTGGTAAGCGTGCGGAGGTGGCGTCCAGGAGGGCACAGGTTCGCGTCCCGCCCGTCGCTACAAACTTGCTGGGAATTTTTCAGTCAGCGCCGAGTTGCCTAAGACTACCCACATGCTGTCATGAAGACCGCCAATCAATCCGGACTCAATATTATCTAAAGAAGAGGATTAAAGATGAGCTCCGGGGGACAGCATGAGCCAAGCAAGATAACGCCACTATAAACACTTGCCTGCGCCACAACGGGTTAGGGCCGACAACCAGGCCCCACCCAAAAATCCTACCGGCGCCATATGCGAAACGTAAAAAAGAAAATAAAAATAAATAAACAAATAACTATAGAAAAAGGATCAAATAAAGACAGTAAGGTAGAATATATATATATAAGCAGAAATATATAAGTAAGTATATATATCTATATACATATCTATATATATATAGATATATATATATATATCTCTCTATATCTCTCTCTCTCTCTCTCTCTCTCTCTCTCTCTCTCTCTCTCTCTCTCTCTCTCTCTCTCTCTCTCTGCATCTCTCTCTATTATTATTTTCTCTCTCTTTTTCATTTTTTTTCTTCTTTATAAAATCGCCATTTTGATTTTCCTATTGTATTTTCATATATATATATATATATATATATATATATATATATATATATATATATATATGGCGTATATATATATATATATATAGTTGATCAAATTGGTAAGTAAAATATTACAGCAGTAGAGAAATTCTTATAGAAAATAGCCTATTATATAAAGGAGGTTAGGAAGAAGTTATATATATATATATATATATATATATATATATATATATATATATATATATATATATATATATATATATATATATATTTATACACACACACTATATATATATATATATATATATATATATATATATATATATATATATATATATATATATATATATATATATATATATATATGTATATCACTTAATTCACTGTACGTAATGTAATCCAGTATAACGAAGATTTATTTTTGTTTTTTTCTTTAGTCCGACAAAGAATTATTAACGATCTCAACACCAAAACTGTCCGACATGTTTTTTCTTAACTGTCTTTTAAGAGTGAAACACGAGTGAAATGAAGACGAAAAGGAAAGAAAAGAAAAAATACAGGAATAGTATGAACGTCCTTTATTTATCAGATGTTTTTCTGTAAATTTTCAACTGATGAAATATTTTTCTTAGCAACTGGATCAACTATATACAACTTTTTATTTATTAGGCTTTTTTTCCGACAATTTTCTACGGCTGAATTATTTCTCGTAGATACTGGATCAATTATATATATATATATATATATATATATATATATATATATATATATATATATATATATATATATATATATATATATATAAATTGGCCCAGTGGCTAACAAAAATATTTGTGAGGTAGAGAAATTTACTGAGGAAGGCAATTTAATAAAAATAGGTTGAAAGAAGAGAAGGCGTTTAGATAGTTTATCAGTTACTAAAAAAAATACTACAGGGTAATAGAAATTTGTAGAAGAAAAAAGACTAATAAACAAAAGTAGGTTGTATATAGTTTATCCAGTTGCTAAGAAAAAATATTTCAGCGGTAGAGAAATGTACGGAAAGAACCCTAATAAATAAAGGGAGGTTCAAAGAAGAACATAGTTATATATAGTATAATAAGTAAAGGATGTTGTATATATAGTTAATCACAAAAAATATTGTAGCGCTAGAGAAGTTTACAGAAGAAATAGCCTATTATATAAAATGAGGTTGAAGGGAAGAATATATATATATATATATATATATATATATATATATATATATATATATATATATATATATATATATATATATATATATATATATATATATATATATATATATATACTTAATTCAACCGTATGTAATGTAATCCAAAGTATAACGAAGATTTATTTTGTTTTTTTCTTTAGTCCGACAAAGAATTATTAACGATCTCAACACCAAAACTGTCCGATATGTTTTTCTTAATTGTCATTTAAGAGTAAAACACGAGTAAAATGAATACGAAAAGGAAAGAAAAGAAAAAATACAGAATAGTATGAACGTCCCTTTATTTATCAGGGTTTCAGGTCTCAACTGCTGAAATATTTTACCGCAACTGATCAACTATATATAACTTCTTTTATTTATTAGGCTTTTTCCGTCAATTTTCACGGCTGAAATATATATATATTATATATATATATATTTTTATTTATATATATTTTTTTATATATATATATATATATATATATATATTTTTATATATATATATATTTTTATATATATATATATATATATATATATATATATATATATATATATATAATTGGCCCAGTGGCTAACAAAAATATTTGTGAGTAGAGAAGTTTACAGAGGAAGCAATTAATAAAATAAGGAAGGAAGAGAAGGCGTTTAGATAGTTTATCAGTTACTAAAAAAATACTACAGGGTAATAGAAATTTGTAGAAGAAAAAGACTAATAAACAAAAGTAGGTTGTATATAGTTTATCCAGTTGCTAAGAAAAATATTTCAGCGGTAGAGAAATGTAAAGAACCGGAGGAAATGGAGGTTGAAAGAAGAAAATATGTTTTATATAGTATAATAAGTAAAACGAGGTTATATATAGTTAATCAGTTGCTAAGAAACATATTGTAGCGCTAGAGAAGCTTACAGAATAAGATAAATATATAAAATGAGGTTGAAGAATATATATATATATATATATATATATATATATATATATATATATATATATATATATATATATATATATATATATATATATATATATATATATATATATATATATATATATATATATATATCACTTTTAATTCACCGTACGTAATGTAATCCAGTATAACGAAGATTTATTTTGTTTTTTCTTTAGTCCCGACAAAGAATTATTAACGATCTCAACACCAAAACTGTCCGACATGTTTTTCTTAATTGTCTTTAAGAGGTAAAACACACGATAAAAATGAAGACGAAAAGGAAAGAAAAGAAAAAATACAGGAATAGATGAACGTCCCTTTATTTATCAGGTTCTTTAAATTTCAATCGGAAATTTTTTTATTAGCAACTGGATCAACTATATAATACAACTTTTTTTTATTAGGTTTTTTCCGTCAATTTTCTATTTATGAAATTATTTGTCTAGATACTATATATATATATATATATATATATATATATATATATATATATATATATATATATATATATATATATATATATATATATATATATATATAATTGGCCCAGTGGCTAACAAAAATATTTGGTGAGGTAGCGAAGTTTACAGAGAAGGCAATTTAATAAAAAGTTAAGGAAGAAGAGAAGGCGTTTAGATAGTTTATCAGTTAAAAAAAAAATACTACAGGGTTAGAGAAATTTGTAGAAGAAAAAGACTAATAAACAAAAGTAGGTTGTATATAGTTTATCCAGTTGCTAAGAAAATATTTCAGCGGTAGAGAAATGTACGGAAAGAACCCTAATAAATAAAGGAGGTTGAAAGAAGAGAATAGCGTTTTAGATAGTATAATAAGTAAAAGGATGTTGTATATAGTTAATCAGTCGTTAAGAAAATATTGGAGCGCTAGAGAAGTTTATAAGATAAATATATAAATGAATATATATATATATATATATATATATATATATATATATATATATATATATATATATATATATATATATATATATATATATATATATATATATATATATATATATATATATATATATATATATATATATATATATATATATATAGTATATCAAATATATATATATATATATATATATATATATATATATATATATATATATATATATATATATATATATATATATATCTATATATATATATATATATATATATATATATATATATATATATATATATATATATATATATATATATATATATATATATATATATATCACTTTAATTCACCGTACGCAATGTAATCCAGTATAACGAAATTTTATTTTTGTTTTTTTCTTTAGTCTGCCAAAGAATTATTAACGATCTCAACACCAAAACTGTCCGACATGTTTTTTCAACTGTCTTTAAGAGTGAAACACGAATAAAATGAAGACGAAAAGGAAAGAAAAGAAAAATACAGGAATAGTATGAACGTCCCTTTATTTATCAGGTTTTCTGTAATTTCAATGGAAATATTTTTCTTAGCAACTGGATCAACTATATACAACTTTTATTTATTAGGTTTTTTTTCCGACAATTTTCTTTATTAATATATATATATATATATATATATATATATATATATATATATATATATATATATATATATATATATATATATATATATATATATATATATATATATATATATATATATATATATATATATATATATATATATATATATATATATATAATTACCAGTGGCTAACAAAAATATAAATAAAAGGAAGAGAATAAGTGTTTAGATAGTTTATCAGTTACTAAAAAAAAAATACTACAGGGTAATAGAAATTTGTAGAAGAAAAAAGACTAATAAACAAAAGTAGGTTGTATATAGTTTATCCAGTTGCTAAGAAAAAATATTTCAGCGGTAGAGAAATGTACGGAAAGAACCCTAATAAATAAAGGGAGGTTGAAAGAAGATAATAGCGTTTTAGATAGTATAATAAGTAAAAGGATGTTGTATATAGTTAATCAGTTGCTAAAAAATATTGAGCGCTAGAGAAGTTGCACAGAATAAAGAATATATAAAATGAGGTTAAGGAAGATATATATATATATATATATATATATATATATATATATATATATATATATATATATATATATATATATATATATATATATATATATATATATATATATATATATATATATATATATATATATATATATATATATATATAGTTGATCAAATTGGTAAGGAAAATATTATAAGGTAGAGAAAATCTATAGAAGAAATTGCCTATTATATAAAAAGGAGGTTGAAGGAAGACGATAAAGGTATATATATATATATATATATATATATATATATATATATATATATATATATATATATATATATATATATATATATATTTATACACACACACACACCAATATATATAATATATATATATATATATATATATATATATATATATATATATATATATATATATATATATATATATATATATATATATATATATATATATATATATATATATATATATATATATATATATATATATATATATATATATATATATATATACATCACTTTAATTCACCGTACGTAATGTAATCCAGTATAACGAAGATTTATTTTTGTTTTTTTCTTTTGTCCGACAAAGAATTATTAACGATCTCAACACAAAAACCGTCCGACATGTTTTTTCTTAATTGTCTTTTAAGAGTGAAACACTTATAAAAATGAAGACGAAAAAAGGAAGGAAAAGAAAAATACAGGAATAGTATGAACGTCCTTTATTTATCAGGGTTTCTGAAATTTCTCAACTGTTGAAATATTTTCTTAGCAACTGACTAACTATATACAACTACTTTTTATTTATTAGGCTTTTTTTCCGTCAATTTTCTACGGCTGATATATTTCTCGTAAATACTGGATCAACTATATATATATATATATATATATATATATATATATATATATATATATATATATATATATTGGCCCAGTGGCTAACAATAAATATATATATTTACATATATATATATAGATAAATATAATTAAAGAAGATAATATTTATATATATATATATATATATATATAGTTAATCAGTTAAAAAAATATTGAGCGGTAGAGAAGTTTAAGGAGGAATAAATAATATAATAAAATGTTGAAGATATATGTTAGATAGTTTATCAGTTACTATATATATATATATATATATATATATATAAAAAGACTAATAAACAAAAGTAGGTTGTATAGTTTATCCAGTTGCTAAGAAAAATATTTAGGAAATTTTACATAGTATAATAAGTAAAAGGAGGTTGTATAGTTAATCAGTTGCTAAGAAAATATTGCAGCGCTAGAGAAGTATATATATATATAAATATAAATATATAAATATATATATATATATATATATATATATATAGATATATATATATATATATATATATATATATATATATATATATATATATATATATATATATATATATATATATATATATATATATATATCACTTTAATTCACCGTATGTAATGTAATCCAGTATAACGAAGATTTATTTTTGTTTTTTTCTTTAGTTCGACAAAAGAATTATTAACGATCTCAACACCAAAACTGTCTGATATGTTTTTTTCTTAACTGTCTTTAAGAGTAAAACACGAGTAAAACAAAGACGAAAAGGAAAGAAAAGAAAATACAGGAATAGTATGAACGTCCCTTTATTTATCAGGGAAGTTTCTGTAAATTTCTCAACTGCTGAAATATTTTATGAGGAACTGATCAACTATACAACTTCTTTTTTTTTATTAGCTTTTTTCGTCAATTTTCACGGCTGAAATATTTCTTCTATATATATATATATATATATATATATATATATATATATATATATATATATATATATATATATATATATATATATATATATAAATTGCCCAGTGGCTAACAAAATATTTGTGAGGTAGGGAAATTTACAGAGGAAGGCAAATTAATAAAAGGAAGTTGAAGGAAGAGAAGGGCGTTTAGATAGTTTATCAGTTACTAAAAAAAAATACTACAGGGTTAGAGAAATTTGTATAAGAAAAAGACTATTAAACAAAAGTAGGTTGTATATAGTTTACTAGTTGCTAAGAAAAATATTTCAGCGGTAGAGAAATGTACGAAAGAACCCTAATAAATAAAGGAGGTTGAAAGAAGAAAATAGTTTTACAGTATAATAAGTAAAAGATGTTGTATATAGCTAATCAGTTGCTAAGAAAAATATTGAGCGCTAGAGAAGTTTACAGAATAAAAATATATAAATATTTAATAAGAGGATATATATATATATATATATATATATATATATATATATATATATATATATATATATATATATATATATATATATATATATATATATATATATAGTTGACTTCAAATTGTAAGTAAAATATTACAGAAGAAATTTACAGAAAAATATTTATTATAAAAGGAGGTTAATAGCGTATATATATATATATATATATATATATATATATATATATATATATAAAATAAATATATATACAGAATATATATATATATATATATATATATATATATATATATATATATATATATATATATATATATATATATATATATATATATATATATATATATATATATATATATATATATATATATATATATATATATATATATATATATATATATATATATATATATATATATATATATATATATATATATATATATATATATATATATATATATATATAGATATATATATATATATATATATATATATATATATATATATATATATATATATATATGTATATATATATATATATCACTTTAATTCACCGTACGTAATGTAATCCAGTATAACGAAGATTTATTTTTGTTTTTTTCTTTAGTCCGACAAAGAATTATTATCCATCTCAACACCAAAACCGTCCGACATGTTTTTTCTTAACTGTCTGTTAAGAGTGAAACACGAGTAAAATGAAGACGAAAAGGAAAGAAAAGAAAAAATACAGGAATAGTATGAACGTCCTTTATTTATCATGTTTTTCAAATTTCAACTGTTGAATATTTTTCTTAGCAACTGATCAACTATATACAACTTTTTATTTATTAGGCTTTTTTCCGTCAATTTTCTACGGCTGAATTATTTATTATATATATATATATATATATATATATATATATATATATATATATATATATATATATATATATATATATATATATATATATATATATATAAATTGGCCCAGTGGCTAACAAAAATATTTGTGAGGTAGAGAAATTTACTAAGGAAGGCAATTTAATAAAAATAGGTTGAAGGAAGAGAAGGCGTTTAGATAGTTTATCAGTTACTAAAAAAAAAATACTACAGGGTAAGAGAAATTTGTAGAAGAAAAAAGACTAATAAACAAAAGTAGGTTGTATATAGTTTATCCAGTTGCTAAGAAAAAATATTTCAGTGTTAGAGAAATGTACGGAGGAAATGGAGGTTGAAAGAAGAAAATAGCGTTTTACATAGTATAATAAGTAAAAGGAGGTTGTATATAGTTAATCAGTTGCTAAGAAACATATTGCAGCGCTAGAGAAGTTTACAGAAGAAAAAGCCAAATATATAAAATGAGGTTGAATAAAGAGGAAGGTATATATATATATATATATATATATATATATATATATATATATATATATATATATATATATATATATATATATATATATATATATATATATATATATATATATATATATATATATATATATATATATATATATATATATATATATATATATATATATATATATATATATATATATATATATATATATATATATATATATATATATATATATATATATATATATATATATATATATATATATATATATATATATATATATATATATATATATATATATATATATATATATATATATATATATATATATATATATTTATCACTTTAATTCACCGAACGTAATGTAATCCAGTATAACGAAGATTTATTTTTGTTTTTTTCTTTAGTCCGACAAAGAATTATTAACGATCTCAACACCAAAACCGTCCGATATGTTTTTTCTTAACTGTCTTTTAAGAGTAAAACACGAATAAAACAAAGACGAAAAGGAAAGAAAAGAAAAATACAGGAATAGTATGAACGTCCCTTTATTTATCAGGGTTCTTCTGTAAATTTTCAATCATGAATATTTTTCTTAGCAACTGGATCAACTACATACAACTTTTTTTTTCATTAGGTTTTTTCCGTCAATTTTCTACCGCTGAAATATTTGTCTTATATATATATATATATATATATATATATATATATATATATATATATATATATATATATATATATATATATATATATATATATATATATATATATATATATATATATATATATATATATATCAGTTGCTAAAAAAATATTTGTGAGGTAGAGAAATTTACAGAGGAAGCAAATTAATAAACAAAAGTAGGTTGTATATAGTTTATCCAGTTGCTAAGAAAAAATTTCAGTGGTAGAGAAATGTACGGAAAGAACCCAATAAATAAAGGAGGTTGAAAGAAGATATATAGTTATAGATATATAAGTAAAAGGATGTTGTATATAGTTAATCAGTTGCTAAAAAATATTGGAGTGCTAGAGAAGTTGAGAACAGATATATATAAAATGAGGTTGAAGGGAAGAATATATATATATATATATATATATATATATATATATATATATATATATATATATATATATATATATATATATATATATATATATATGTGATCAATTGCTAAGGAAAATATTGCAGTAGAAAATTTACAGAAGAAGCCTATTAATATAAAAGGAGGTTGAAGGAAGATATATATATATATATATATATATATATATATATATATATATATATATATATATATATATATATATATATATATATATATATATATATATATATATATATATATATATATATATATATATATATATATATATATATATATATATATATATATATATATATATATATATATATATATATATATATATATATATATATATATATATATATATATATATATCACTTAATTCACTACGTAATGTAATCCAGCATAACGAAGATTTATTTTTGTTTTTTTCTTTAGTACGGCAAAGAATTATTAACGATCTCAACACCAAAACTGTCCGACATGTTTTTTCTTAACTGTCTTTTAACAGGAAAACACGAGTAAAATGAAGACGAAGAGGAAAGAAAAGAAAAAATACAGGAATATTATGAACGTCCCTTTATTTATCAGGGTTCTTCTGTAAATTTCTCAACCGCTGAAATATTTTTCTTAGAAAATGGATCAACTATATACAACTTCTTTTTATTTATTAGGTTTTTTTTCCGTCAATTTTTCCTACGGCTGAAATATTTCGTAGATACTATATATATATATATATATATATATATATATATATATATATATATATATATATATATATATATATATATATATATATATATATATATATCTATATATATATATATATATATATATATATATATATATATATAGTGGCTATATATATATATATATATATAAATTGTGAGGCAGAAGGCAATTTAATAAAATAAAGAAGAAATTTAAGGAAGAGAAGGCGTGTAGATAGTTTATCAGTTACTAAAAAAAAAATACTAGAGGGTAAGAGAAATTTGTAGAAGAAAAATGACTAATAAACAAAAGTAGGTTGTATATAGTTTATCCAGTTGCTAAGAATAAATATTTCAGCGGTAGAGAAATGTACGGAGGAAATGGAAGTTGAAAGAAGAAAATAGCGTTTTACATAGTATAATAAGTAAAAGGAGGTTGTATATAGTTAATCAGTTGCTAAGAAACATATTGCAGCGCTAGAGAAGTTTACAGAAGAAAAGCCAATATAAAAATATATTGAATGAAGATATATATATATATATATATATATATATATATATATATATATATATATATATATATATATATATATATATATGTATATATATATATATATATATATATATATATATATATATATTTATATATATATATATATATATATATATATATATATATATATATATATATATATATATATATATATATATATACATATATATATATATATATATATATATATATATATATATATATATATATATATATATATATATATATATATATATATATATATATATATATATATATATATATATCACTTTAATTCACTGTACGTAATGTAATCCAGTATAAGGAAGATTTATTTTTGTTTTTTCTTTAGTCCGGCAAAGAATTATTAACGATCTCAACACCAAAACCGTCCGATATGTTTTTTCTTAACTGTCTTTTAAGAGTAAAACACGAATAAAACAAAGACGAAAAGGAAAGAAAAGAAAAATACAGGAATAGTATGAATGTCCCTTTATTTATCAGGGTTCTTCTGTAAATTATCAATTGCTAAAATATTTTTATTAGCAAATGGATAACCTACATAAAAACATTTTTTTTTTTATTAGGTTTTTTTTCCGTCAATTTTCTACCGCTGAAATATTTGTCTTAGATACGTACTGGATCAACTATATATATATATATATATATATATATATATATATATATATATATATATATATATATATATATATATATATATATATATATATATATATATATATATAATTGGCCCAGTGGCTAACAAAAATATTTGTGAGGTAGGGAAATTTACAGAGGAAGCTAAATTAATAAAAGGAAGTTGAAGGAAGAGGAGGGCGTTTAGATAGTTTATCAGTTGCTAAAAAAAATACTACAGGGTTAGAGAAATTTGTAGAAGAAAAAAAGACTAATAAACAAAAGTAGGTTGTGTATAGTTTATCCAGTTGCTAAGAAAAAATATTTGAGCGGTAGAGAAATGTACGGAAAGAACCCTAATAAATAAAGGGAGGTTGAAAGAAGATAATAGCGTTTTAGATAGTATAATAAGTAAAAGGATGTTGTATATAGTTAATCAGTTGCTAAAAAAAATATTGGAGCGCTAGAGAAGTTTATAGAAGAAAAAGGCAAATATATAAAATGAGGTTGAAGGAAGAGAATAGCGTGTGTATATATATATATATATATATATATATATATATATATATATTTATATATATATATATATATATATATATATATATATATATATATATATATATATATATATATATATATATATATAGTTGATCAAATTGGCAAGGAAAATATTACAGCAGTAGAGAAATTTACAGACAAAGAATTATTAACGATCTGAAGACCAAAACCGTCCGACATGTTTTTTCTTAACTGTCTTTTAAGAGTGAAACACGAGTAAAATGAAGACGAAAAGGAAAGAAAAGAAAAAATACAGGAATAGTATGAACGTCCCTTTATTTATCAGCGTTCTTCTGTAAATTTCTCAACCGCTGAAATATTTTTCTTACCAACTGGATCAACTATATACAACCTCTTTTTATTTTTTAGGGTTTTTTTCCGTCAATTTTCTACCGCTGAAATATTTTTCTTAGAAACTGAATCAACAATATATATATATATATATATATATATATATATATATATATATATATATATATATATATATATATATATATATATATATATATATATATATATAAAATAGGCGCAGTGGCTAACAAAAATATTTGTGAGGTAGAGAAATTTACAGAGGAAGCCAAATTAATAAAAGGAAGTTGAAGGAAGAGGAGGGCGTATAGATAGTTGCTAAAAAAAATACTACAGGGTTAGAGAAATTTGTAGACGAAAAAAGACTAATAAACAAATGTAGGTTGTATATATTTTATCCAGTTGCTAAGAAAAAATATTTCAGCGGTAGAGAAATGTACGGAAGAAGCCTAATAAATAAAGGGAGGTTGAAAGAAGAGAATAGCGTTTTAGATAGTATAATAAGTAAAAGGAGGTTGTATATAGTTAATCAGTTGTTAAGAAAATATTGCAGCGCTAGAGAAGTTTACAGAAGAAAAGCCAAACATATATATATATATATATATATATATATATATATATATATATATATATATATATATATATATATATATATATATATATATATATATATATATATATATATATATATATATATATATATATATATATATATTGTAGTACAAAATATAATACAGTCTCATGTACAGGACTTTATAGAATATAAATATGTGGATGAAAAGAGATAGATGACGGGAAGGTCGGGAAAGTTTGTGGCGTGTGAAATGCACGCACGAACGGCAGCTTGGCAGTAAGGTTAAACTATTTGAAATGCCCAAAACTCCTTCGAAAGCCTTGTCAAATATGTGAACTTTGGTGACGAAATTTTTAGTAATACGGCCCTTATAGATAACGACCGTCAACAGCAGGCTTCTCATAAACTTTAGGGCGAAACTCCTTCATGAAAAACGAGGAAAATATAAAGATCGTTTTAACAGAGGAAAAAAGACGCTCGATGCCATAACAAAAGCAAAACCGTCTGAAGTTATATTACGAAACGAAAGAGGTAAATGTACAAATAGTTTTAGCAGAGGAAAAGCGAAGGCTATGTCAAGGCTAGCTAATGTAATTGTCAGATGCCATAAAAAAAGGCTAAGTTGTCTCAAAAGTTTAATCAGGAAACTCCTTTACGAAACAAGGGATAATAATGTTCAGACAGTTTTAAGTAGAGGAAAAGGAGTTATTTCAAGGTTAACTATTCACATTTTGTAGCTTTATGCCGTAACAGAGGCTGGGTTGTCTTGAAAGTTATAGAATGATTTTTTTTTTTAAACAAGAGGTAATTACAACAGTTTAAAGCAGGAAAAATGATTCCAAGGCTAACTAATCTAATTTTCCAGCTGTATGACGTAACAGACGCTGCGCTCCCTCACAAGTTTTAGAACGAAACTCATTTATGAAAGATGAGGGAAAAAGGTATATATCGTTTTACGCAGAGCAAAACAGAAGGCTACTTCCAGGTATTTCCAGGCTTTATGCTGTACGGAAAGTTGGGATGTCTCATAAGTTTTAAAACGAAACTGCTGAATAAACCGGAAGAGCAGATCGCATGAGTCAACTGTTAGAGGAGAATCAGAAAAAAGTAGAAGTGTAACAAAAATAAATAATGAACTGCAATAAGTAAAGAGAGAAAACATTAGGTAAATGTATAGACCATTTTTGAAGAGAGGAAACGTCAAGGTTACGTCACGGCTAAGCTAACCTAATTTGCCAGCAATCCACAACAAAGGCCGGGCCATTCTTTGTAGTCTTAAGCTTTCTGAATAGCCGGTTCATCTCTCAGAAAAAGGGACACGGCTTCAGTAACCCATTTCTCCTTCTCCGTTATATCATACTCTTTTTTTCCCTTCCTCCTCTTCCGCCTTCCTCCAACCCGCGATTTACTTCCTCTCATCCGAGTAAAAATAATTATTCATTAAATCTTTTGCAGCTGCAGTTGACAATTCCAGATGAGTCAGAGAGGCGGAGGAAGGGAGGGAGGGAGTTAAGGGGAGGAAGGACGAGAATGCGAAGAAGGGAGGGAGAAGAAAGGAGGAAGGCAAAGTCTATAAAAGGAGCGATAAAAAAGTTGTGGAAGAAGAAATGAAAACGAAAGAGAATTGGGTGATTGAAAACGATTAGAACGAGGAGGGAATTAAAAAAAAGTATAGGAGAAGACGTATAAAAGAAGAGAGAGAGAGAGAGAGAGAGAGAGAGAGAGAGAGAGAGAGAGAGAGAGAGAGAGAGAGAGAGAGAGAGAGAGAGAGAGAGAGAGAGAGAGAGAGAGAGAGAGAGAGAGAGAGAGAGAGAGTAATGTAGATAGACAAGAGAGAAAATATAGAGAATAAGGACAATATTTAGCAACAGAATGGAAGAATAAAAGAAAACAGAGTAGGAAAAAAAAGAAAACAGACAAGGAAGCAAAATTAAAGAGATGGAAAAGAAAGGGTTGCAAAAATAAAGATATGAAAAATGATAAACGACATAGTAAAAAAGCAAGCAATGGGAAGATAAAAATGAACGAATGAGAGAAAGAAAATTAATGAAAGAAAGAAATAAAAGAAACTGAAAAATGCAATTAGGGGTTGAATATGGAAAAGTAAATGAATGAAAAGGGGAACAAAGGAAAACAGAAGGAAATACATTAGAAAAAAAATACCGTGAAGTGAAAAATAAAGGAACTAACTAACAAACCAACGAGGAGCATACACAAGGGGGTGCGTTGCTTAACTCACCAGCCGCCTCCACCTCGACAGTCCCTCCGAGCGAGTCCTCCACACGCTTACCTGCAAAGGAGATAAGAAGGATAATAATAACGTGAAGAAGTGAAGGAAAGCTTAAGAAAAGGAGGGAGTGAAGAATCTTGAGAAAAAAGGAGAAATCGGAGGAGTGGAAATGGGAATGGAAAGAGAGTGAAGGACAAGAACCAGAAAGAGAGGAAGAGAAGGAGGAGGAGGAAGAGAGGTGGAGGACGATAAAACAAGACATGAAGCGAAGGACAGCGGACGAGAAAGAGGAAGTAAGAGAGGAGGAAGAATGACGGGGGAGGAGAAAGGAAGGAACGGAGAGAAGTAAATTGTGAAAGAATGTTATAAAGTGGAGGGAAAAGGAGTAGGCAGTGACGGAAGGAGGAGGAGTGGAGGAGGAAAGAGAAGAAGGAAGTTAATAAAGAAGAGGAAGAGAAAGTGATGGAAATAGCAAAGCAGGAAGGAAGATGAGTTGATAAGAAGAGTAAAGGAGGAGAGGAAAAGTGTGATAAAAAAGGAAAAGAAAGACAGGGATAAACGAACAAAGAACGAAACGAGAAAACAACGAACAAAGAAGAAGAGAAACAAGGAGTGAAACAGACGGTAGGAGAAGGAAAAAGGTGTGAAGGAAGGAGATGAAAGGAAAACGATAACAGGAAGAAGATGAAAGGGAAGACAGGGAAGAGGGGGGGTAGTGTGAAGGAGTGAGTGAAACAGACAGTGAGGGAAGGAAGGCTTAAAGAAAAAAAGAAAAGAATGATAAAAGGAGAACGAAGGAAAAGAAGAAAAGGAAGAGTCGGGGGTAATGAGGAAGAGGAAGTGAAACAGGATGAGAAAAGGAAGAAATAAAATTATAAGAGGAAAGAGGAAAGAGAGAGGAGGAGAATCGAAAGTGATGATTAAGAGGAAATGAAACAGACGGTGAGAGAGGAAAAGGCGTCAAGGAAGAGAGTGAGAGAGAAGAAAGATGATAAAAGGAAGGAGATGGAAGGGAAGAGAAGGAGGCGCCCGGGGTCGTGAGGAAGACGTAAATAAAGAGAGAAAAAAAATGAAATAAAGAAAGGAGGAGGGAAGGGAAGAAGGAAGAGATGATGGGAGTGAGAGAGGACACCGGAGGGAGGAATGGGGAGGGAAGACTAGTGAGGGAGAGGCTGGCGAGGGTGTGGTGAGGGAGGAAGGAAGAAAGAAGGAGGAGGAAGGGAGAGAAGGAAAAGCCGGGGTGATGAAGGAGGGGTAGCGAGGGAGGGCTAGTGAAGGATGGCTAGTGAAGGAGGGCTGGTGAAGGAGGAGGGCTGGTGAGGGAGTGGTGAGCGGGGTAACAGGATTCCCACCCTCATCTCCTCTCATTGAGCCAATTTGAGAGAGTCCACCATTGCGCAGGGAACCGACGAGGCCCAACGCAGGACAGGGCGCGAGGCTTAACCCAGGAGGAACCAGCACCACCACCAGCAGTAGTAGTAGTAGTAGTAGTCGTAGTAGTAGTAGTGGTGGTAGTGACGGTGGTAGAATTGCTGGCGTTAGTGCTAGTGGTAGTGGAGGTGTTGTTGGTGGTAGTGGTGATGGTGATGGTGGTAATGGTGATGGTGGTGGTGGTGGTGGTGGTGGTGGTAGTGGTGGTGGTGGTGGTAGAGGTGATGATGGTGGTGATGGTGGTTGCTAAGCTAGTCTTGTGTTTATATATTCTTTTTCTGTGTGGTGTGTGTGTGTGTGTGTGTGTGTGTGTGTGTGAGTACTTTTCTGTGATTCTCTCTCTCTCTCTCTCTCTCTCTCTCTCTTGAAACGTGAACTAACAATTATTTTTCAGCATTTCCTGTTTCTATATTTATAACCCTTTTCTCGTTTCCTCTGTTCTCCGCACGTGTATATTTCCAGCTCGCCTTTTACTCTCTCGTTGTTTGAGTGCCTTCATTCTGCAATAGTTTTTTTACGCAAGTGTTTCTATTTTGTGTTATCTTGCATAGTTGTCCGTGTGCTGCTTTATTCGCAAATTTAACTTCCTTCCTATCTTTTTTTATCTTCCTAACTAATTTTACATTCCTTACTATTTTTGTTTCTTACTACTTTCATCATTCTTGCTATCTTTATCTTCCCAACTATTTTTTTTATCTTTCTCACTATTATTATCTTTCTATTTCCATTTTCCTTACTAGCTTGATCTTCCTTACAATTTTCTTACTACTTTCATCATTCTTGCTATCTTTATTTTCCTTACTATTTTTCAATCTTTATCACTATCATTATCTTCATATTTCCATTTTCCTTACTATCTTGATCTTCCTTACTATTTTCTTACTATCTTTCCTTCAAAATAAAAGATCATCGGTTTTCCCTATCTTTATCTTCCTTACTATTTTCCATCTTTCTCACAATCATTATCTTACTATTTCTATTTACCTTACTATCTTGATCTTCCTTACAATTTTCTTACTATCGTTTCTTCAAATTAAAAGATCATCGGTTCTCTGTAGTTTGGGGTAGTTTCGAAACCGGTTATTTGAAAGCTAGATGGCGGCACTGTATTTGTTGGTCGTCTTTCATGGAACTTGTGTCGGTATTCTCAAACGCTTCCTCCACTCACATCAACTATTTCCTAAGACTGAAAAGGAGATCAATCGGGTTCTCATGAGTGTTTGTTTAGGTTCATGGTGGAGAAGAATGGTCAAACTACCACCAGGGCCATCAAACTACCCCTGAAAATGCCCCAAACTCTTACGAAAGCCTTGTCAAATATGAGTGCTTGGGCGCCGAAATGTTTAAGAATACGACCCTAAAGAACTGTACTCCACACAGAAGGGGACAAATTCGTACAGCGTTGCTCCCTATATAGAAAACAGACAAAGATATGAAAAGAGCTAATGGGGGAGTGTTACAACATCTGCATACGAAAGAAAGAAACGATAGCGGAAAACAAAATGAAAAAAATAATTGATTAAGGCGACGAAAGATATAGAAGGGAGACTAAGGAAAACAGGAGAAAATCGGAGGAAAGGTTGTATGGAAAGTGAGAGCGAAAAGGAAAGTGAAGGTTGGTTTTGAGTACCACTACCACTACTACTACTACTATTACTGCTACACGCCTAACAGACAACACTTTCATTCCCTTTCCCACCTGTCCTTCACGTGTTTCTCCTTTCTTCATTCCTCATCCTCGTTTTCCTTCCTTTCTCTCTACCTGCTTTGATGTTCCTACTTTCCTACTTTCCTTTCCATCACACCTACCTCACCTTCATCCCTCCAGTGTCAGTCTTTACCTCTCTCCTCTCCATTTTCCCTCTCCCTTCTTCCCTCTTCCTATATACCTATTGTGATGTTGTACCTTACCTACCTACCTACCTTTCCATTATACCTATTCCTTTCCTTTATCCCTCCTCTATTCTCTCCTTTCTCTCCTTTCCTCCTCTCATATCTGTGGTGATGCTACTCTCTTCCTTCCGTTGTACCTTCCTAACTTTCGTCCTTCTTCCATCCCTCCCTTCTTCCCGCCCACCTCTACCTCCCTACCTCCCTCCCGCTTCTACCTCCTACCCCCTCCTGTACACACACATCCACCACGCCCAAAGAGGTAATAAAACGCCGTGTTTGGTTAGGGTGATTGTATGGTACGTTCAGAGGGTGTTAAGACTTTATATTTCACTGCGCGGGAACACTTTCTCCGCGCTCGGCAAACAGTCTTCACCCCTTGACACCCAATTTTCAAGGCCACAATATTTACGGCCACGCTCGGAGAAGCCTTAATGTTGGCGCGGAATGTTTGCCTTGACTTAATGCGTTATGGGTGGCGTTGTGGAGAGGTATGTTCGCTTTTATTCCCTCGCCTCTTTCCTCTCCATTCATTGGTACGCCCGTTTTTCTTATGTTTGTACTCGCTTAGTCTCACCAGTCAAGAGAAGCGGTGGCCGAGCAGTCAGCGAGTTAGAGGTGGAGGTTGGGGGATGAAGGTGGAGGTTTGGGGTTAGTGGTGGTGATTAGGGAGATATTTGGGGTTAGAGGCTGGGAATTTGGGTAAGTTTGGGAGTTGAGAAGAAGGTTGAAGAATGGCAGTGGAGGTTTAGAGTTGATTTTCGATGAGGCTTGGGGGTTGGGCTGCTGGGGTGGAGGTAAGGGGATGATGGCAAAGGTTTGAGGTTAGTGGTGGTGGTTGGGGAGGTGTATGGGGTTAGAGGCTGGAAAGTGGGGTAAGTTTGGGGGTTGGGAAGAAGGTTGAGGGATGGCAGTTGAGGTTTAGAGTTGGGTTTCGAAGAGGTTTGGGGGTTGGACGGTCTGGTGGGGTCATCTCTTCTCATATTTCGCCTTCTAAAACTTACTTCAGTTTTCACATAAGTACGTAGCTATATTCGCAAGCGTCCGTCACTTTTCCCTCCTCAACTTATCAACGTCAGGGAACCAATACTCGCCTCCTGAGCCCCGCCATCCCTCACACGCCCCGACGCGCTGACAAAGTAACGTTGCAACAATCTGATATGCAAAGTGATTGGGTGTATTCCGACAAGGCTGACAAGGGATTATTGCAAAACTCTCCTTGATGGGGTTGCAAGCGCCTCGATTGGTACATAAAGGTATTACGTTCTTCTTTTTGGGTGTGTGTGTGCGAGATCTTGCGTTTAGTTAGGCGCTGATAGGGGGAGTATTTATGATCAATGCAGGGTGGTGGTGAAGGCAGAGATGAAGCCTCCTCCATCTCCTCCTCCTCCTCCTCTTTTCTCCTTTCTCCTACAACACATTTTCCTCCTTCCATCTCATCCTCATTGTCCATCTTCTTTTCTGCTTCTTCATCTTCTCTAATTCTTGTTCCTCCTCTTTTCCCCCTACTCCTACTATTCATCTTTCTCCTTTTCCCTATATATTTGCCCTCGCCTTCCTTGCCCTCCTTCTTCTTCCTTTTCTACTTTCTTATCTTCTCCTTTTATTCTGGTTCCTTTTCCTTGTTTTTTTTTTCATCTTCTACTACGCATCTTCCTCCTTTCCCCAAGTTTCCCCTCGTCTTCATTATTCCCTTTCCTCTTCTTCCTCTTCCTCTTCTCTTCCTTCTCTCTTCTTCCTCTTTTTCCTCCTTCTCTTATGGTTGTTCCTCTTGCGTTTTTCTTCCAACTCCTACTCCTTATTTTCCTCCTTTTCACTAAATTCGCCCTCGTTCTCATTGTCCTCTTTCTTCTTCTTCTTCCGCTTTCTTTTCTTCCTCCAACATCTGATTAAGTCAAGTTCCATTAGTCGTTCAATTTTCCTTTTAGCTTACAATTAACCCGATAGCTATACCTAACGATCTACCGGTCCAGGCGAGGCAATATATTAGACACTGTTAGAAAGTTTTATTACTCGATTATGTCATTCACAATTCGAACAACCTTTCTGAAGAGGTAGTTAGTCCGAAAACGATCAATTCATATTATAATCGCATGAACCGTTACTTCGATGCGACGGAAGTGAATTGAACATTTCCGTAAGTATGTTCAGGAAGTCTTTCAATCTGTTATGGAGGTCACTGAGAAGCCTGACACTTTAATCAAATCACTAAAAAGCAGAGAGCCTCGTTATGTGTTATTGGCTTTATGTTGCCTGTTCTTCTATGTTTCCATGTGTTCTCTTCCTCCTCCTCCTCCTTCTCCTTCATTTTCTAACCTTACTTTTATTTTCAAAGTCCTTCTCTTCCTTTTCCTTCCTCTTTTCTTCCCTCTTCTTCTTCCCTTCCCCCATCTCCTGTTCTTCGCTTTCTTCCTCCTCCTCCTTCTTCTTTTTAACCTTACTTTTATTTTCAAACTCCTTCTCTTCCTTTTCCTTCTCCCTCCTCTTTTCTTCCCTCTCCTTCTTCCACTCCACCATCTCCTCCTGTTCTTCGCTTTCTTCCTCTTCTATCTCTTTTTCCTCGATCTCAAACTCAATCTCGTCGACACAGCCATCCTCTCTATCCTCCTCCTCCTCCTTTCTCTGCGTACCGTGTGTGTGTGTGTGTGTGTGTGTGTGTGTGTGTGTGTGTTGCCTTGTTTTGCTGCAGGACTCGTGTTGGATTTCAAAGCGAGCGAACATTTTATTTCAAGCTTCATACTTTTGCAGTTTCATGCGCTTGTTCTAATTCTTTTTTTGTGTGTGTGTGTGCATGTGTGTGGGTGGGTGTGTATTTCTCGCCTCTCTCTGTCAACCTGTCTTTATGGATGTATACTCCACTCCTTTTGTTGTATTTGCACGACTGTTTTTGTGTCTGTTTGTTTGTCCGAATGTCCATCTCTCTGTACACTTCCTTTCTAAAAATAAATAAATAAAGTCCACGTTTCTACTTTCGTGGGTCTGTGTTTATGTTTTTGTATGTGTGGTATCCCTTTCTGTCTGTTTATGTCCCTGTCTCTGTCTATCTGTCTGTCTGTCTGTCTGTCTGTTTTTGTCTCTGTTTTTCTGTGTGTGTCTCTGTCTGTCTTTGTCTGTTTTTCTGTCCGTATTTGTCTCTGTTTTTCTCTGTCTGTCTGTCTGTCTGTCTGTAGTCTGTCTGTCTGTCTGTCTGTCTGTCTGTCTGTCTGTCTGTCTCTCTCTCTCTCTCTCTCTCTCTCTCTCTCTCTCTCTCTCTCTCTCTCTCTCCCTTTCTCCCTCTCTCCTTCGCACCCTCGCACATTCCCCCCTCCCCGCCCCCTCCTCCCCCCCGACATCAGGCCGCGGGGACCGGCATTCCAGGCGGGCACACACGAGACTCCTTTGTCGATGTCGGGACAAAACCTTCCGGCCGCCGTGACCCGTCCGCACACACCCACACCCGAGGCCCCGCGACCCGCCCCATGAATATTCTGCGACCCGCGGGAAACTTGTGCCAGACCCGGAAAGCCGACCACTGCCCACTCACCCTGCAGTGCTGAGACTCGAATTCGCTCGCTACACACACCCACTCACAGAACATTAAATTCGCCTCTAAAAACGAAAAAAAGATATAATGTTCTGTGAGCCACGAGAAAGTTTAATGTCCATCGCTACTTCTCGCAACGGTGAAACACGAAATTCTGCACCGACTTAGACATTTGCTACTCAGACTAACCCAGGGGAACATAACTGGGCTCTTAATATAAAATTGAACAAAAAATCATAATGTTCAGTGAGCCGCGGGAAAGTTCAGAAAACAAAATGAATAATACTCTGTGACTCATGTGAAGCTTACTGGAATCCTCTCAAAGATATCCACACATTCTTGTAACGCTAAAACACGGGATTCGACACCCCTGACCCTGATGCTCCTGAAGGTGTTGAGACGAAGATCATGACGCACAAAAAAAAAAAAAAAAACAAGAAAACAACACATGTGACCCGCATTGAAATTGACCTCTCGTTTGGCCACTCATCTATACGTTCTTTTATAGGAGTAGCGATTAGCGGGCTCTTGTGTTCTCATTTATAGATGCCCTTGAGCTGCCTCCATTATTCTAAAAAAAAAATGCTAAAAAGACTAACCTGGTGATTCAACTAACACAAAAACTAAGGATCTAAAAGTATTGCAACCTACAATTATCACACAAGTTCTCCCTTAAAATATCTATCCCATTTTTTATTCTCATTTGTCTATGCTTATATTTGTTTACCCCATTATTCTTTTATTTTCCTCTATTTTCTTTGTTCTGGTATGTACTTTTACTAAACCGTGTGACCTGTAAGGAGCCTTGGAGGTACAGCTAATATAGACGCTCTTTTGTAAAACGATGATTTATAAAAGTATTGTCACCTGGAATTGAATTTGGCGGCCACGGAGGAAACCACGTCCTGGAATATCAAGGAAGTGTGGCTCTCAACGCTTCCCGGACCGGCACGACACACGAGTAATAAACGCCCTCCTTCCTTCCTTCTTTCATTTCCTCCTTTTTTATTTATTTCTCGTTTTAAAGTCTATGGCTGGTTTTACAAGACACTTTCTCTTCTCACATCAACTATTTCTAAAGGTCAAAGGGGGATATCAATCAGGTTCTAATGAGTGTTTTTAGGCTCAGGTTACAGAAGAAGGGTCAAACTACCACCAGGGTCATAAAACTACTACTGGAAATGCCCACAACTCCTGCGAAAGCCTTGCCAAATAGGTGTTCTTGGCCGGCGAAATGTCTTGTAATGCGACCCTATAAGTTCAGGACATGTCAAAAATTACGTTGTTTTATTTATTCACAAAATGTACCTCCTAACAACCAGCCGACAAAAATGTTTAATAATCCCCTTCCTTCCTTATTTTGCTGCCTCGTGATTTTGTTTTTCGTCTGAAAGTCTATAAGTAAAGGAACATTATGTCATGACCTATTTTCACCTCATAACAACCAGCAAGCAAAAGTAATAAACACTTCTTAGTTTCAATGACCAACCTACAAAATAAAACAAAAAGCTATATACAAGTCGAGAGGAATTGTGGGCAGAAACATGTCCGCCACTCGGGAAAGGAAGTCGAATAAACAAAAGGAAGGAAGGAGGAAGAGGACGGGAAATGAAGGAAGGAAAGGAAGAGAACTGGAACCAGCGGGAATGTTCCAGGCAGTCGCTGGCGGTGGCTTGAGAGTCCTTGACCGGAAACCTGGAATCCTGCGTTATGACAGGAGTCTGGCGAGTCCTTTAGGAGCTGAAGATGAAACACAACTCGCATTACTCGAGGTGTGTAACGAGAGGAGGCGAGGGAGGCAAGGGAAAGCTAGGGGAGGCCAGGAGATGGTAGAAGGAAGCGAGGGAGGGCGAGGGAAAGTGAGAGGAGGCGAGGGAAGGCGACGAGAGAGGCACTGAGAGGGGTAAAGGAGGTAAGATAAGGCATAGATAGGCTGAAGAAAGCAAGGGAGGACATAGAGAAGCTTGAGCGGGAACGGGGAACGATGAAGAAAGATGTTTGGCGTCGGGAGGTTGAGAAAGGCAAGGGGAGGGAGAGGAGAGGCACTATTAGGGGTAAAAAAAAAGGTAGAATAACGCACAGACAGGCCGAAGAAAGCAATGGAAGACATAGAGAAGCTTCAGCTGGAACAGGGAACGATGAAGACAGTGGTTTGGCGTCGGGAGGTTGAGAAAGGCGAGGGGAGGGAGAGGGGAGGCACTAATGGGTTTAAAAAGGTACGATGAAGCATAAAAAAAGGGCGAAAGAAAGCAAGGGAAAACATATGGAAGGCTTCAGCTGGAACGGGGAACGATGAAGTCAGTGGTTTGGCATCGAGAGGTTGAGAAAGGCAAAGGGCAACAGAGAGAGAAGAGAGGAGACGCAGGGAGAGATGAAGGAGGTGTGATGAAACAGAAACGTGCTGAGAGAAGCGAAGGAAGACACACAGGCATCAAGAGGCGTATAGGAAACGACGCGGGAGAAGCGTTGACACATATAGAGGTTAAGGGAGGCAAAGAAGAGCACAGAGAGACACTAAGAACACTGAAAAGCTATCAAAGAGTGTGAACGGACTTTGAGGTGACAAGGATAGGCAAGGAAAAGGTAGAAGAAGAGCTCTGACATGGCCTGGAGCAGTGTAGACAGAATGGGAAGGCGTGTGCAGGCGTGTGCAGGCGTGTTGGAATCGAGAAAGCGGTGATATGATGTGGGGAGGCGTGGAAAGACATAAGGAGGCGCGGGGAGGAGCGGTGAATTGATGTGAGAAGGCGAGAAAAGAAGAGCTTATACTAGAGAGAGTAAAGAGGTAAAATGTCATGGCGTAGGAGGTCAAAGAGAGGTAGAACTGGAAAAGACTCTTGTTTGATGTGGGAGAGAGAGAGGAGACGTGGGAGGGAAAACAAGTAACAGTGTAGCTATGCCAAGGGAGGCCGTGGAGAGGAGGCGTGGTGGCATTGAAAAGGACGTCGTTTGCTATCAGAGAAGGTGGCGTAAGGGAGGGCGTGGAGTGTTGAACGTGTATGGGCATATATAAAGGCCTGGCATGGGGAGGAGTGATAGGAGTAAGAAAGATGTGGTTTGATGTAGGAAGAGAAGGAGGAGGGGGAGGAGGAGGAAGAGGAGGCGTGTGTGAGGCCCTAAGAGGCGTGTAAGGTAGATCAAGGCGTGTGATGGTTCCAGAGGGCGAGGTAGGCATCGGGAGAGTAAACAGAAGGGATATCGACCGCGTGTGTGCGAGGATGTACGGGAAGGGATGGAGGGAAAGGATGAAGGGAAGAAATGAAGGGAAGGAGAGAAGGAAAGATATCAGGAGAAAGAACGAAGGAATGGGAAGAAATAAAGGAGAGAAATGAAGGAAATGAGTATAAAGAAAGGATATCAGAACGAATGAAGGATAAAAGTGTATGAGAAGGAATGAAGGAGGATTAGAGAGAATACCAGAAGAAAGGATGAAGAAGAAGAAAGAATAGGAAGAACTGAAAGAAGGACATAAGGTGAAAGGGAAGGAGAGAAAGGAAGGAAGACAGAAAGGATCAGCGATGGGGCGAGTGGAATGTATGGCGGATAGGGTTCAGTGTGGTATGCTGGAAGGGGGAAGGAAACGCGATGAATATGCGGGAATGGAGCTTGTGGTATGAGTGTGTGTGTGTGTGTGTGTGTGTGTGTGTGTGTGTGTGTGTGAAGGGTTAGGGTGTAGTGAAGCGTGACTGGGAGGTGACGGTGGTGGTAGTGGTAGTGGTGGTGATATGGAGTTGTCTGAAAAATATGGTAATGTAAAAACGGAGACAGTGCTTTTCCAGATAGAGAGAGAGAGAGAAAGAGAGAGAGAGAGAGAGAGAGAGAGAGAGAGAGAGAGAGAGAGAGAGAGAGAGAGAGAGAGAGATAGAGAGAGAGAAATGCAACTCCTTCATACGCAACGACTTAAAGTGTCTCCTCTTCCACTCTCTCTCTCTCTCTCTCTCTCTCTCTCTCTAGACAAAAAGAAAAGAGAGAAGCAGAAATAGGAAAAGGGACAGAAGGCAAGGCGCGCGGAGTGGGAGGAGAAAGAGAAGACGTAGGAGAAGTAGGAGAAATAAGAAGAGGAGGAGGCGGAGGACCCTGCTTCCTCCAATGCATGTTAAGAGGATGTGTTGGGTCGTATTTATGCGTTCAAGAGCACTGGAGTCGAGCAGAAAAATGAAAAGTCCGTGAAAATATACATCATGATAACGGGCTCATTTTCGACTCTCGCTTTCACTTGGATATGAGAAAATAAAAGAGTTCCGTGAGGTGAATATTGAGAGAGAGAGAGAGAGAGAGAGAGAGAGAGAGAGAGAGAGAGAGAGAGAGAGAGAGAGAGAGAGAGAGAGAGAGAGAGAGAGAAAGCAGTGGTGCATATATATACTTAAAACATTATCCACGAACGTCCATAATTAAATTTGCATAATGGAAATGAGAAGAAAATAATATTACCTCGGGATGCGCGCGAGACGAGAGAATAAAATCACGCCCAATCTTACCTTTTGCTATTTTAATCTTTCTCTTTTTCTTCAACTATTTCTATCTATCTATCTATCTCTGTGTGTGTGTGTGTGTGTGTGTGTGTGTGTGTGTGTGTGTGTGTGTGTGTGTGTGTGTGTGTGTGTTACTTCTGTGCCCTTTGCATCCCTCCCTCTCTCCCTCCTTTCCTCCCTCTCTCGACATCGTCCGAAGAGACTCTCAAATCGTGTCAGCCACAGTCTCTCTCTCTCTCTCCCACAACTCACGACACGATCTCTCCTCCACTCTCATTCTCTTTCAAAAGTTTCCTCCCCATCTCTCTCTCTCTCTCTCTCTCAGTACCTCTCTTCTTCCGTTCACAGGTACGCATCCCAAGGGGGTCTCTCTCTCTCTCTTCTCTCTCTCTCTAATCGGGATGGAGAGAGAGAGAGAGAGAGAGAGAGAGAGAGAGAGAGAGAGAGAGAGAGAGAGAGAGAGAGAGAGAGAGAGAGAGAGAGAGAGAGAGAGAGAGAGAGTGGAAATACAAAGGCTGACGTGTCCCTCGGCGGGTGTGTCTCCGTCCATTAAAGTTTACAAGTAGTCCTGCTTTAAACTTAACACATACTCGCATGCACGCACTCGCAAAACACACACACACACACACACACACACACACACACACACACACACACACAGAGGAAGGTTTGTCATAATCCATCAGTATTTTGCAATCAGCGCCATGTCTTGCATTTCCAAACGAGAAAGAAAAATCGCTAACATAATCTAAAGCGTAAAAGAAATGAAAAAAGTAAATCGAGCGCAAAAAAAAACAAAGGAAAAAGAGAGATAAAGCCAACGTACTTCCGTGAAACTTAGGAAAATAAGGAAGACAAAAGAGAGAAAGGCAGGAAGGATGGATAGAAAGAAGAAGTCATATAAGATTAGATTAGGGGTAAATGTATTGAATAAGTAGTGTGTGTGTGTGTGTGTGTGTGTGTGTGTGTGACATTTCATCGGTTAAAACACACTCTGAGAACAAAACTAACAAACTCATAACCCCGCACCTCGTACTGACCGCCGCACACCTGTCACCTGTTCATTTAGCGCCAAGAGATAAGCCGCGTCCAGCCCGCCACGGTGACTGCCCGCCGGGAATACTTAAGAAGGCGGTCCGGCGAGGCATAATGTGTGGCAGGCGAGTGTAACGCTGGGCGAAGAAAAGAAGGAAAATGATCGAGTGCTGCGGAAATGTGATGGAAATGTCGCGTCTCTCCTTCTGTCCGCCTCTGTGTGTCTGTCAGTGTGTTGCCTCCTGTCAGTTTAGTGTTTAGATGTTGCTTTTTTCTTGTCTTGACTTGTTGTCTGTTTGTTTGTTTTTGTTATTGTTTTTTTACAACAAAGGAGACAGCTCAAGGGCACACAAAAAAAGGAAACAATAATAAAAAAAAAAAAGCCCGCTGCTCGCTGCTCCTAAAAAAGAATCAAAAGAGGTGGCCGAAAGAGAGGTCAATTTGCGTTTGTTATGTTTATAGTTTGTTCAACGTAAAATACGACTTTATTACAATATTTTCACATTCATTCACGTGCTTTTAAATATTCCAAATGCAAATTGAATAGGTTTCATGACATAAGGAAAAAAATAACACTGCAATTATAAAATAGCAAATTAAAAAAATTGCGATGCGCTATTCAAGTAAAAAATGGATTAGACAGAAAGAAAACAAATACTCGCTAACCGAGCAAAATGTAATTTCTCTCTCTCTCTCTCTCTCTCTCTCTCTCTCTCCCCAACTTTTCTTCTTCGCTGCCTCACTCTTGATGTTTTGGCCAGAAATATCGAGGTGTAATATCTGGTACACACACACACACACACACACACACACACACACACACACACACACACACACACACACACCACACACACACACGCACACACACACACACGGAAGGAGGAGGAGGAGGAGGAGGAGTTCAGTGGTGAGGGCGAGGAGAGAAGAGCTAAAGCGAGAGAAGCAGGAAGAAGAGCATAAGGCGAAGGAAAGGGAATGGGTGGAAGAGGCATTCATCAGTAGGTTATTCATCTTCCATTTAGTCTGACTGCGCATGAACCAGGAACCCAGGCTCTCTACATCATTCATACTGCATAAACAACTGTATTTTCGTTCCTTATTCTCAAACGCTTTCAACTCGCGATAACAAACATTTCTAAAACCCACAAAGGAGATGAAGAAGGTTCTCCTGGCTGTTTTTTTTCATATTCATGGTGTCGATGCCTTGTCAGACCACCACGAGGCTCATAAAACTACCCATGGAAATATTCACAACCGCTACGAAAGATTTATCAAATGTGAATCTGTGAGTCCCTAAACGTTTGAGACTATGGGCCTCTATATTGCAAGTTTGTCACGGTTCTAGTCTTTTTTTTGTAGCCATGGTCGCTGCTTGGAATAAAACTGAATTGGCATTATAATAAAAATTCCCCCCCCAAAAAAACATTCTACACATTTTTTCTATCGAGTTGTCCATCATGGTTTTCCCAGGTGAGGGTCAAGGAGATGGAAATGGCACACTCCATCTGTGATCTCCCCGTCTCTTTGTCCCTTGAGTCTGTGAAGTCGTAAATCCTCCCAAATTGCTCTATACTTAAGATCAATAGGAAAGGGCAATGCACGGGCCCCAGTCACCAGCCCTGGAGGTAATCCCGCCGCGCGCTCCATGAAAGGCCACGGAAGGTGAATGAACGGCCTAACTATAGTCTTCTCGTCGCCACAGCCGGGGCTCGAAGGCTGATCCGGGGTTAACAGGTGAAGATGCTGACCATTCATCTTTTATGATTTATAAATAGCACAGAGACACGAGTTTTTTTCATGTTTTAACAGCAAAATAGATAAGTTATTTTCATTCCTCCTCTCTTTTTTGTGTATCCACGGTCGCTGCTTGGAACAAAACTGAATTTGCATTAGAATTATTAAAATCTATAAATAAAAAAATAATCACGAGAATGATTGTTCTACACATTTTTTTCTATCGAGGCAGGGAAAGCATGGTATTTTTTGAGCTGACTCATTGCCCCCGCGCTCTCTCTCTCTCTCTCTTATCATTATTATTATTATTATTATTATTATTATTATTATTTGCTCAGTTATTTTACTCCTTATTTCTTAGCCACTTTCTCACTCCACTTTTTCGCTTTGTCTTTTATCCTCCTCCTCATTCTACCGCCTTTCAACTTTTCCTTCTTTCCTTTCTTCCGCTTTTCTTTCGCCTGTTTTTTTATCATGTGTTCCTTTTTTCAGCCCTCACTCCCAAGCTCCTCCAACATTTTTTGTCTCCCTCCTCAAAAGAATCGTCAACAGCTGTTGTCTACTACTAAGAAGTTCACCAACTCTCCAGACATGAGTGGAAGAGGAGGAGGACGAGGAGGACGAGAAAGAGAAAGAGAAACAGAAGGAAAGCCAAGAGTAGGAGAGTACGAGAAAGAGAAAGTGAAACAGGAAGACGAAGGGGAATAAGAGGAAGAGGACGAGGGAGAGAAAAAAAAGAGAGTAGGAAGAGGAAGAGGAGGAGGAGGAGGAAGTAGTGACGCAAAAGGGCACTGCACGTAACATCTACATTTCACCACCAGAACTTTCATAAATAAATTAATACGCGAAATAAAATATACGAATACGCAAATACTGCATTACCAAACGTCAGTCTGCTCATCAAAGCCCAAGAAGCTGTCAAATTATTAATTACTGGCAACAATATTTTTCAATAAACGTTTTCTGATAAACGTGCAACAAAAAAAAAATCAGAGAAATATTTCACGTCAGGGACGAGGGAACTTCGCACAGAGGAATAAGCTCAGAAGTAATTAATAAGAGAGAGAGAGAGAGAGAGAGAGAGAGAGAGAGAGAGAGAGAGAGAGAGAGAGAGAGAGAGAGAGAGAGAGTTTTCAGACCTCACAGACCCAATGATCCAGACTGGGTAGTCTATCGAGATATCTAAAAGAACGTTAGTAAAAAAATGTTGCAGTCCGAAATTAATTGGTTACACTTAAGTTTTGTGCTTGATATAGAAAATGAATTGTTGTCGCCACTACGAAGAGCGATAGAGCAATGACACGATCCGTCTCATTAACGAACGATACAATGTCATCAAACCTGCCAACAGGAACGTTTACCTTCAGGATCTCAAGCATGAAAGTCAGTCACCCGCATCAATAAAGCACTATAACAGAAAATCGGTCAACGAGCTGCTAGGCACGTCATTATCATTACTGTATGACGGTAACAATAGTACCCTGTATGCAGATAACTAGACAAAGACACATTAATAACGCAGCACGAGACTGCTCTGAAACGTCTCGGTCGCTCTATTCACGCTCTTGACCGCTGCAGCAAAGTAAACGGAGGGGGGCTCGTCCTTACTCAGTGACGGCATGATTTTCTCTGCCTTGCGCCTGCCTTGAGGATCGAAAGACATGACTGAAGAGAGCGGGGAGTAAGTTAACCTGAGATAAATCAGTGAGTGAGTAGTGACTCAAATGATATTGGTAAGAGGGACGAAGGAATAGGAAGAGGAGGAGCGAATACCAGCCGTTGGGGGATAAAGAATAACTTCCTCTACTCCTAACTCCAAGGAGAGCCGAAGAGAGAAAAGACTAACCACCAGTAAGAAGATGCTGTAGAGCGTGGCGCCCAACACCGTGTTCACGGAGACGCTCTCCCTCCCCGCCCTCCCAACGTGCTTCCAAAAGTGCTTCACAGAGGGGCACGTGACCGCAACACTGTCCGGAACGTCCACGACACAAGTAGCAACATCCCAATCACAATTCTCAATTTTGCTCTCGTTAAACGTCACCACGAGATCCTCTGTGCCGTTGTGCTCTATCCCGCAGAGGAGGCTTCGATACGCGAGCGTGAAGAGGGTCGTGAAGAAAAACATGATCATGAGAACCGAACCCGCAAGCAGGACACGCCCCCAGAAAGCCCTTCGCCGCAGGAAAGTAGCGCAGCCCAACACCCCGTACACGCCGGATAGAATAGTAAGGGCAATCAGAACAGAGATGTCAGAGCTCTTGTACGCGGCAGCCGTGCGCGCGGCCATCACCAGGAGCTTGACGGTGTAGGCAAAGCTGGTGACGGCTAGGATAGCGTGGAGGAACACCGCCACCCCCATCAGGATCTTCCACTCCAAGCCCCGCTCACCCAACGGTACTCTCGGGGCCATCTCCCAACTCTTTTTAACGCTTTTAAGGAATAAGAAGACGCACCCAAAGTATATTTAGAAGCACAAACATGATGAGCAGTGGTTAAGAGACCGAGAGCGAGAGAGAGAGAGAGAGAGAGAGAGAGAGAGAGAGAGAGAGAGAGAGAGAGAGAGAGAGAGAGAGAGAGAGAGAGAGAGAGAGAGAGAGAGAGAGAGAGAGAGAGAGAGTATCTAATCACTAACAGTATAAAAGACACCTTAGTTATCTAGGAAAAGAACTTTTGTTGATCTGCTTCTCAATTTCAAAACTTCGTACCCTCTGAAAAGGCGGCGGCAGTCCCTGAAGACGCCAAATGACTCTTACAAAATGAGAGAAACACTGAAGAAAATCCTTTTAAAAAATTAAGTCGCACACCAAACACAGCTCGCGAGGGAATTTGTCTTCTCAAAAAAATCACGTTTAAGAAAGTTTTGCAATTAGCTGTATAGATGTTGCCTCTTTTTGAGTCTTATTCTTCGCTATCTCTTCCGGCTTCCAACCTTTCGTCTTTCCTTCCCTCCCTCCTGCCTGCTTTTCATCATTTCGTTCCTCCTTCCCTCTCTCCCGCCCTCCTTTCCCGGCCCCCCCTCCTTCCTTCCCTCCATCACCCCCTCACTTCCTCCTCTCCTCGCCTTATTCCTTCCATCCGTCACCGCCTCCCTCCCTCCCTCCCATCTTTCCCTGCCTTCCTCCTTCCTTCCTACCTCACCCCTCCATCTCTCCTCTCTCCCTCCATCCTCCGTCCCTCTTCCTCTTTCCGTGACAAGGAAGTGAAACAAACTGGTCTAATGAGAGATATGAACCCAACTTTTCATGGGACTCGGCCATCACTCCGCGCCGACCTGAATCATTTTGTATTTCACTAACAGAAAAAATAATACTTTCCAATCTTCTCTCCCCACATCGTTCCAAGTATGCATCAGCGTTTCTTTTTTTCATAGTCTAAGTTTTACGCTTTATCATCTAATATAGTGCCACGAGTGCAGTGTTCGCGTCATTTTTTCTAACTTATGCATCAGATTTTTATTTTTTATTTATCATTTTTGCTACGATCCAGAAAGTTGAAACACGTTCACATCCAGGAACCTTTTCGTCCGAGGCTAACCTTTACGAACTCAAATTTGTCATGCATCAAACTCCCTTTCTCGAGAGGTCAACAAATTCACTTTCAACTTTCCTTCAGTCTATGGCCAAGTTTTATATGTCAGAATTTTCATGCTTTAAAGCCACGTTTCTCACAGCTGAACAAAGTATATATTCAAGTCGCCTTTACTCCACGGCCAGCAATAATGCATCTTAGCTTTCCGTGCATTCAAGGTCCCTCTCTCGGCATTGAACAAGTTTTATCCCCTCCCAGCTTCCTCCCCTTCAGCCCGAGGCCCACAAACCCAATAGACGACTCCTTCTCACCTTCCACTCGCTTGCGTCACTGCGTCCTTCAGCGGCCCTTAAGATAATCCTGCTCTCCCTTCTGCTTCTAATTGCGCCACGACTCCATCCCTCCCAGAAGTAATGAATTGGCCCGACTCCATTCTCCCTCCTCTATCCTCCTTACCTGACCCCACAGAGACGTAGGTAACCCCGCCCTGGGCTCCTAATTGGTACTCACTTCTGTCTCAATTAAGGTGAGGCTCTACCTGGCCCCTTACGCCCGCCTCACCTGTCTAGAATA
>NC_066563.1:1236140-1241140 GCF_024679095.1 Eriocheir sinensis
AGGGAGGAAGGGAGGGAGTAAGGGTGGATGCTGTGAACTGGGATGAGAGGGAGGGAGGGAGGGAGAAAGCAAGGGTGTATGCTGTGAACTGGGATGATAGGGAGGGAGGGAGGCAGGAAGGCAGGAAGGGAGGGAGAGAGGGAGAGAGGGAGGAGGATATTGTGAAGGTAGATTTAGCCAGGTATTCTCAGGTGGTTTGGCCTCTCACACGAACTATTCATAAATGCCACAAAAGAGATACGTTGGGTTCTCACGAGTGTTTTTTTTTTACTGTTTTTCAAGTTCATGGTGAAGCAGCCTTGTCAATCTGTTACTAGGCTCATAAAACTATCTACAGAAATACCCAGAAATACCTCTTGGAAAACCTTATCAAATGTGGGTGTGTAAGTTCTATAACGTATGAGGATATGAGCCTAGCTATATTCAACGATTTATCTTGGTTTTATGTAAGTCTTTCTGTGTTGTGTTTGTCTTTTTTAATGTGTGTTTTTTTCCTATTTGTTTTTCGTCGATATGAACTATACTTTTTCGCTCTATTAATATATATCTTAGTCTTTATCAGGTTTCTTCTTCTTTATCGTTATTTTTCTATCATCACCTTCATTATTATCACATTTTTTTCTATCGCCTCTGATTCATTAGTTTCCTTTACTAATTAATTTTCTTACTCGTCTTCTCCTTATAAACATCTACTTTCTTCTTCATTTCTCCTTCTACTTAATCTTTCTCGTCATCTCTGTTTATTATTTTCCTTCTTTTTTCTTCAATTTCTTCTTCTTCTTCTTCTTCTTCTTATTATTATTATTATTATTATTATTATTATTATTATTATTATTATTATTATTATTATTATTTTTCTTCTTTTTATTATTTTTCTTTGTTGTCGGTTTTCCTGTTCCTCGTTTCCCCCGTCTGACGTTTCTTTACACAAAACTATTCTCCTTAGGCGCAAAGTTTTCAATTCTTTATTTTCTTTCCACTCTTTCTCTTACCCCTCCTTCTCTTTCTTCCACACTTCCTCGTCCTACTCTTTCTCCTCCTTTTTATACGTCTTTTCGTGGTCATTGTCCTCTTCCTCTTCTTCCTCCTCCTCCTCCTCCTCGTTCTCCTCCTCCTCCTCCTTACAACACTTCATCTTTACGTCTTTTTTGCTCACTTTCTCGTCGCTGGACAGTACTTATCCTCCTCCTCCTCCTCCTCCTCTATTCTCCTCCTCATCTTCCTCTTACCCCTCCTTCTCCTCCTCCATCTCTTCCTCTTATACAACACTTCCTCTTGATGTCATTTTTCACCCCAATGTGACTGGACGCTGCCCTCCCTCCCTCTCATTTACCTCCCCCTCCTCCTCCTCCTCCTTCACCTCCTTTTTCCCTCCTCCTCCTCGTTCATCTTTTCTAGTGCCTCCCATTCTTCCTTCCATTCATACGCCATCACCTCCTTCTGCTTCTGTCTAGTCTATTTCCACCCTCCTTCTCCTTCTTCAGTCTGGTATCTCCCATTCTTCCTTCTGGTCATCCACCACCACCTCCTTCTGGTTCAGTCTAGTCTATCTCATCCATAACTCCTCCTCCTCCTCCACATCCTCCTCCGCGCCGTTAATGGGGGGAACACACTGCTTTATGGACTCTTGGGTTAATGGGGCGTGGCCTTATGATGGGGTCCGGCGGGTGTGATGGCGTACTCCCTAATGGTGCTTGAGCCGCGGACGTAATGGACATAAGAAAACAATTATTGGTGTTTATTCCTGGAGTCAAGTTACTGATCCTCGCTGTTGTTGCTCGATTCCAATTTCTCTTTCGTTTTCTTCGTCTGTGATTCTCTCTTCTTTTCTTTGTGTTTGAACTTCCTCCTAATTCGTCTTCTTTTTTCTTCTTCTTCTGTTTCTTCTCCCTTTTATTCTTCTTCTTATTTTCCTTTTTTCCTTTATCTTTCGTTGCCCTGCTTTCCATCCTTATTCTTTTTTGTGTTTGAACTTCCTCCTAATTCGTCTTCTTCTTCTTCTTCTTCTTCTGCTTCTTCTCCCCTTTATCCTCCTTCTTAATTTCCTTTTTTCCCTAATCTTTCGTTCTTCTGCTTTCTCTTTTCGATTTCGCTGTTTTTCCTTTCCGTTTACTTCGACTTCTTCTGTTTCTACTCTTCCACTTTCTACTTCACCTCCACCTTGTATTTCTCCATCTCCATGTCCCTTCTCCTCTTTGTTTTTTGTTTCCCCTCCTACTCCTCTTCTTTATTCTTTCATTGTCCATTTCCTTTTTTTTCTAATCACTTTTATTGTCTATTATTTTCTCTTCATCCTTTTTTTTTTGTCGTTGCTGTTGCCCACCCCGTCTCCTAGTTCTTTCCTTTCTACCTCCTCCTCCGCCTCTTTTTCTCCCCTCCTCTTGCTACTCCTCCCTCAGCTTCGCGTGTCGGGGTTACTGGAGGTCACTCAGAGGTCAGGTCAGGTAAAGTGGAGTCGTGTCAGAGAGGCTTACAGGGTATACGATACTCATGGGAATGACATTTTTCAGTCCTGCTATTTTGTCATAAATTTTTCTCTTTCATCTGACGCTCCATCCAGATAACAGGGGTAAAGAGTGAAGTGTTTGTTTGTGTTTGTCTGTGTGTGAACTGGAGGGAGGGAGAAGGGAGGGATGAAGGGAGGAAAGGTAGGTAGGGAGGAAACTGTGGATGCTGTGAACTGGGTTGAGAGGGAGGGATGAAGGGAAGGAGGGAGGAAGAGAGGGAGGGAGGGAAAAAGGATGGGTGGATGCTGTGAACTGGGATGAGAGGGAGGGAGGAAGAGAGGAAGAGAGGGAAGGTGTGTGTGTGTGTGTGTGTGTGTGTGTGTGTGTGTGTGTGTGTGTGTGTGTGTGTCGCGTTACTGTTTGGTTGCAGAGTCAACATTTCGTGTTCTATGTTAGCGAGAGTATCACAATCTTCTACTCCTCTAAACTCTTTTATTATAGGGGCAGTGATTAGCGGGATTTTTTTTCTCATTATTATTTTTCTTTTGCCCTTGAGCTGCTTCATTTACTGTTAAAAAAAGCATCACCATAACCTCATTATCATATCAACATCTACACCACTCATTCACATTCACATAAACACACACCACTCTCGTTTTACCACCACCAAACACCATCACTATCACCATCATCATCATCATCATCATCACCACAGCGGCATCATTATCTTAACATCATCATTCACACCACGCATCCACACACCTAGAAACACACAAACACACACACGACTCTCCTCCCACCCCCACTATCCTCACCTCTCCTATCTCCTCCCTTCCATCATCATTACCAACCATTATCCTCCATTACGCGAGGTGTCCGGTATCGCAATAAGAGGGACGCCGATCTACACCATCATCTTCCCCCGGGCAGGTGCTGGACACTTGATCTTCACCGTAAGACAATATGTGGATCTCGGGGCGGCAGCGGCGGGCGATAGAGGCGATAAGACGAACACGACGCCGCTGTCACCTCGAGTCATTGTGTTGGAAATTCTCGCCCGTGTGTGTGTGTGTGTGTGTGTGTGTGTGTGTGTGTTTGACATCCATTTGCCTCGCGTGACCGGTTCGCAAACTAATTAAGTCGTAATGTATCTTGCTTTTCAAATTAGAATCAGCGGTCGAGAGTAATTTTGGGGAGAGATCAGACAGGGAGGGAGGAGAGAGAGAGAGAGAGAGAGAGAGAGAGAGAGAGAGAGAGAGAGAGAGAGAGAGAGAGAGAGAGAGAGAGAGAGAGAGAGAGAGAGAGAGAGAGAAAATAACGAAAGAGTTAGTGGTGGTAGAATAATTCATAGACGAAGGAACACAAACAACTGGTAAGGAAACCAACTATACCATGCCTGAACGAGCCCCTCCAACACCTGTTCCTCATTTTCATCCCTGTCTTTTGTGAACGTGGATAAAATGATCGTGGGAATGATTACAATGACAGAACGTATACGGAAAATGGTTACAAAATGCTCGATATAGAACGGTATATAATCAAAACGCGAGTTGATATATAAATGACGATATGGTACATGGGAATGGGGAGCAATGAGAAGATAGAAGATTAGGGGAGAAAGAAGAGGGAAGGAGAAGAAGAGAAGAGGAAGGAAGAAGAGGTAATGGAGGGAGCCGTTGTAGGATCAATATTTATTTTTCCTTTGCTGTGAAAAAAATATTAAGTAAATAAAACAGTCCACCCTTATTTCGAGTTTAATAGATGTGTATAATGACAACAAAAATGTGTGTAATAATAATGTGAATAATGATGAGTATGATGAAATGTGAATGAAATAATAATCCGTTATTAACCGAGTCATAAACGTCACAAGCTATATAACAGAGGAAAATGATTTAACGTAACCAGAGTATCATGGAAGAGCGAAAATAAACGCACATAAAACAAACGCACAAAAAACTAAAACACTAAAACAATAACGAGCAAACACAACATGAAGCTAAATATAAACAAAAAGAAAACATATCAGAGAAGCACAGCACACACACACACACACACACACACACACACACACACACACACACACACACACACACACACACACAAACACACACACACACACATAATACCGACAAAGACGAGACAACACAAGACAAAACAAACAAAGAAATTCACGAAGAGACCACTACCATCACCACCACCACCACCAACAACAACAACAAAGACTCGGAAACAAGAAAGCATCGGAACCAAAAAAAAATAAAAAAATAGAATCTGAAAACGGATCAGAACCTATCTTTGACATTCTCTTCCCTCGGGCGTGACAAGATGCGCGACGGACATTTGCCTAAAGATATTCTGCCTCTAACATCCCCTTGTATGGACCCCCCCCTTACCCCCTACCCACCCTACAGCCTCCCCGTCCCCACTACAGCCGCCACAAACAACCCTGCCTTGCATAAAACATATAAAACGTCCCTGGTGATGTAGAAGACAAGGGAACGGTCACACGGTCAGAGGTACACAGGGCTGGCTGCCGTTCGCCTTCGCTGT
>NC_066563.1:1246140-1273640 GCF_024679095.1 Eriocheir sinensis
AAAATCAATAAGAACACACTTAAAGAATACAAAATGTCCCTCCACTTTAACCTTCCCTCTATCCGCCGCCCCCTCGCCCCTTCGCCTCCTCCTGCATCTCCTTCGCCCAGAGCACCCGTACGGAGGGGCAGCGTAAGGGTGCTTGCTCGGGGGAGACGGAGAATGGAGCGCCCTTGTCGATCTTTAACCCAGTGGTCAAACAATGCGTGGCGGCCGTGGATGTGTCACTGATTAATGGAGTGTTGAGGCCATTCACACTAGGAGGAGGAGGAGGAGGAGGAGGAAAAAGCGGAAGAAGGGAAAAAAGAAGAGGAGGAGGAGAAACAATAAAGCGGATGTAGGTGAAAAATTGTAAGGAGGTGTCTGGAGGAGGAGGTATGAGAGGACGAGAATGTAAAAGCGGAAGAAGGGGAGAGGGAAGAGGAGAAGGAGGAAGAGGAGGAGAAACAATATAGCGGATGTATGGAAAAAATGGTACGGAGGTGTCTGGACTCTTGTGCGAGGAAGGAAAAGATGATGAGGGAGAAAAAGGAGAAGAGGAGTGAGAGGAGAAAAAAATAGTGCGTCTGTTAATGAAGAGGAAGTGTTGAATAATAAACTGAGGGGAGTCTAATAAGTGAAGTGGAATTTGAAGAGAAAGAAGGGGAAAAGCGAAGGGTATCGATAGTATGAAAAAGAGGAGGAGAAAGAGGAAGGAGAAATAAAGAAGGAAGAAGAGGTTGTAATGAAGAAGAAATATAAAACAAATGGCAAGGAATTCAAGAGAAAGAAGGGGAAAAGCAAAGGGTATCGATGGTATGAAAAAGAGGAGGAGAGAGAGGAGGGAGAAATAAAGAAGGAACAGGAAGTAGAAATGAAGAATATAGAAAAATGACGAGAAATTGAAGAGGAAAAAGGAGGAAAGGGAAGGGTGCTCGTAATAATGAAAAAAAAGAGGAGGAAAAATGAAGAGGAGGAGATGAAGAAGAAATATAAAGAAATGTGAAGGAATTAAGAACATGAATTAGAGAGGTGGACAGGAAGATAAACATGAAGGAAATGAGGAAGATAAAAAGGAAAAAGCTACTTGGTGAGGATAAGGAATAGAATGCATAAAGATAAATAGTAAAGAGGTGAAGGGAATCTTTATGAGGCAGATCAGGAGAGAGAGGAATGAGAGGGGCAAGGCGCGACTGGAGGTGAATAAAAGATGGGGAGAGAAATGGTAAGGGAGTGAACGGACGGCGAGGAGCAGGATAAAGCGAGAAGGGAGGGAAGAGAATGGATGGACCAGGCTCGTTGATATGGGTGAGAGGTGAGAAAAATGAGGGGAGAGTTCCTTGTGATAAACAGCTTGTGGTATTATTGTTATTATTATCATTATTATTATTATTATTATTATTATTATTATTATTAGTAGTAGTAGTAGTAGTAGTAGTAGTAGTAGTAGTAGAAGCAGTAGAAGTAGTAGTCTAGTAAAAGTAGTAGTAGTAGTAGTAGTAGCAGTAGTAGTAGTAGTCTAGTAAAAGTAGTAGTAGTAGTAGTAGTAGTAGTAGTAAAAACAAGAGCTATTGCGTCATTAGATTATGACAGAATTAAAATAATGAACAAATATTTTTCGTTGAAGATAACTAATTATTTTGTACGTTAGTCTTTGGACGCACGCACACACACACACACACACACGGCAATAATTTGTTTGACACTGACTAAATTATCCTTAGATATCTATTTACTTAGTACAATTCTCTCTCTCTCTCTCTCTCTCTCTCTCTCTCTCTCTCTCTCTCTCTCTCTCTCTCTCTCTCTCTCTCTTAATGATAACTTGAAATAGAAGCGCCAATTATCGCATCAATAAAATAATCCCAGCTCAAAGCTCAGAGAGAGAGAGAGAGAGAGAGAGAGAGAGAGAGAGAGAGAGAGAGAGAGAGAGAGAAGGGGGTGATGATAAATGTCTCAATCAGGGAAGGAAGGAAGAAGGGGCGGGAGGGAGGAATGAAGAAAGGGAGAGAGGTAGGTAAGGAGGGAGGGAGGGAGGGAGGCAGGTAAGGGTGACAGGTAAGAAGCAACGCCCTCCCCCTCCACCCTTACCCTTGGCGCCACGTGACTCACCCTCAACGAGCTGAAGGGTGATAAGAAAAAACTGTCTGTGTGCGTATGTCTGTACCAACGCGTCTGAGTCTGTCTGTGTCTGACTGTACCTGCACGCTATGTCTGTTTATCTGTCTGTAGTTACACGCTTCAGTCTGTCTTCGTGTGGCCAATAAAATATCAATCTATCTATCTGTCTATCTATCTATCTATCTGTGTCTGTCTGTGCTTACTCGCTATGTCTGTGCATCTGTCTTTACACGCCTTGTCTGTCTGTGTCTGTCTGTACATATATTCCAAAGTCTGTGTACGTTTTCTAGTGTGCACACCTCAACTGTATACATAGAAAAGCGTACATATGACTCCATTAATATCTGCTTCCCCTGTGTGTGTGTGTGTGTGTGTGTGTGTGTGTGTGTGTGTGTGTGTGTGTGTGTGTAAGTCATGTGCGGGTATCGAAATGACTGGCGTATACGTCCATGTGAGTGAAATCAATGTGTACCTGTTGCCCTTACCTGTCTAATTAGCGAAAGTGAGACGTGACTACGATATCCTGATTAACACCTGACAATAATTGAAATGTTTGCCCGGATAATTATGTTCTCTCTCTCTCTCTCTCTCTCTCTCTCTCTCTCTCTCTCTCTCTCTCTCTCTCTCTCTCTCTCTCTCTCTCTCTCTCTCTCTCTCTCTCTCTCTCTCTCTCATAATCATTCATCCTCTCCAATTTAGTTCTTATGGATAATCTGTCTCCTTCCTACTCCCTCCCATCTCCCCCCCGCCCCAGTCTCTCGCTTCCCCCTAACCCCCTTCCCTTGCTTCTCTCCTCCCCCCTCCTCTCCCCTGTCCCCTTCTCTTCCTTTTACCACTTGGCGCCCCCCCTCCTACTCACTTTCCCCTTTCCTCCCTTTCAACCTGTCGCCATTTTTCTCTTTCCTTTTTACTCATAGTTTCGCTCTCTCCCTTTTCTTAATTTCTTCTCTATCTACCTTTTCCTTTCCTCTGTCTCCATTCCTTCCTTTTCTGTTTTCCCCTTCCCTTCCTATCTACCTGTATGATTTTGCTTTACTTCACAGCTTTCTTTCATACTCTCCCTTATGCCTCCCTTCCTTCCTGCTCCAGTCGCTCCCTTTCCTTCACTCCCTCATTCTCTTTCCTTCCCTTCCTTCCTGTCTCTATCTCCCTGTACCCTTCATTTCTTTTTTACCCTCCCTTTCTCTTCCTTCCTTACTTCCTCCCTTTCTCCACTCCTCCCTACCTTTAACCTGTTTCCTATTTTCCCTTCCCTTATCCTCCTTTATCATCTCCTCCTTCATACCTGTCTCAATCCTTCCCTTCCGTTCACCTGTTCCCTATTTACCTTTCCATTATCCCTCTTTCTACCTGTCTCCGTTCCTCCCTTCATACCTTCCTTCCTACCTACCTTTCCTACTCAACCAACCTGTCTCTTCCTCTTGTGTCACCCCTTCCCTCCCTCCCTCCCTCTCTCCGTACCTGTCTTTATCCCTCCCTCACCTTCATAATGACTCAGGTAATGTCTCCCTCCCTCCCTCTCACCCATCTTCCTCTTGAGGGCAGCGCGGCGCAACGTTTGATAGGGTCACGAAAGGCTCTCCCTCCCTCCCTCCCTTTCCTTCCCTCCCTCCTTCCCTCTCTCTCCTTCCCTGCCGTCCTATTAAGGTTCGGCCCCCCACCTGCCTTATCACCTGAGATATCCTGAGATTGTGCGAGGCGTGAGTTAGCGAGGGGCAGGTGAGAGGAAGAGGAGGAGGAGGAGGGGATTTGAAGAGTAAGGGAGGGATAAGAAGCGAGTGGAAAAAAAAAAAAAAAGAAGAAGGGAGGAAGAATGCGAAGAGGGACAACATGGAGATAAAAAAAAGGGAGAAGTAAGAGAGGGAGGAGAAGGTAGAGGAGGAAGAGGAGGAGGAAGAAAGGTGAAGAGGTAGGGTGGGTTAAGAAGAGAAGAGAGGAAATATTTAAAAAAGGAGAGGAAGGAAGGCGGAAAGAATGTGAAGAGGGATAACATCGAGATAAAAAGGGGAGAGGAAAGGGAGAGAGAAAAGAGAGGAAAGAATGTGAGAGGAGGAGGGATAAGAGGGAAGAGGAGCAATGGGGGGAAAGGAAGGAAGAAGAAGAAAATAAAAAAAGAATGCTGGGAGGGAGGAATGTACAAGAGAAGAAAGAGGAATTAAAGAGAAGGAATAGTGGAAGAATGTCAGGGATAGAGAAACGGGAGAAAAAGAGAAGAATAAACGAGGAATAAGAAAAATAAGGAAGAATATAAAAAGGGAGATAAAAAAAAAGGAGAAAAAGGATACAAGAAAAAGGGATAGAATTAAGTTATGGAAGGAGGAAGACTGGAATAGAAGCATAATTATGAAGAAGTAGAATACATGAGAAAGAAAGAGGAAAGGAGGGAGAAGGAGGAGGAGGAGGAGGCAAAGGGAAAGGAACGAAAGGCGAAGGAAAAGAGAAATAAGACAAAGAGATAAAGAGGAACAGGAAAGCTAAGAAGAAAAAGAGGAGGAAAGGAAACAATATATAATGAATGTGGAATCGTCGTGGCAAAGGAAGAGAAAAATGAAGGGAAGAAAAGGAGAAGGAGGAGGAGGAGGAGGAGGAGGAGGAGGAGGAGGAAAGGGGTCATTAAATAGGTTAGGAAAGGTAAGCAGGAGGAAGAGGAAGGTCATTATAGGAGGAAAAGAGGGGCTGAGGGGGAAGAGGAAGAGGGAGGAGGGGCCATTAGTTCAAAGAGAGGGAAGGGAAAGGAAGGTATAATTAGAAGAAAGGAGGCGAGGAAAAAAATAGATAATAAAGAAGATTGAAAGGAAAATAAGAAGAGGAAAAAAAGGAATAGGAGACGAGAGGAATAGAATATAAGACGAAAGGAAATGGAGGAAAAAAAGGAGAAAAAGTGAGGGAAGAAAATACGAGAGAGAGAGAGAGAGAGAGAGAGAGAGAGAGAGAGAGAGAGAGAGAGAGAGAGAGAGAGAAAAGAAGAAGAAGAAGCAAGGAGAGATAAGGAAACAGATGAAGCGGAGGAGAATGCCAAAAAAAAAAAAGATACGAACTAAAAGGTCATAATATAGAGCACAAAGGTCATAATACAGAGCACAAAGGTCATGAAACTCCACTCAGGGTTCAAAATAGAATGTAACAAAAGAAAATAAAAGAAATAAGATAAAAAACAACACCATAATGTCAACACAAACCAAATCTTTTTATCATTCCTTATCCTTTTTGACGCGAGGTGACACGTGCAAGCTATATAACAACGCATCTTTCATTTTCTCCTTACACGGAAATCGTAACTTTTTGTCTATGATCCTTTACCTCCGCCTCACTGAATAGCGCTTTTCACCTGTATATTTCTCTTTCTTTCTAGCATGATCGTCTCTCTCTCTCTCTCTCTCTCTCTCTCTCTCTCTCTCTCTCTGCTTCCGGATGCGTAAGAAAAATGTTTAGTTGTCCGCATCTCTTGTTGCTCCGGAGGTCAAATCTTCTGTTACATTTTCCTCCTCCATCTATACTGGCTCGGTTTTCTATTTATAAGACTCGTCACATACTATCAGCTTTATACACGCTTCTCTCTCTCTCTCTCTCTCTCTCTCTCTCTCTCTCTCTCTCTCTCTCTCTCTCTCTCTCTCTCTCTCTCTCTCTCTCTCTCTCTCTCTCTCTTACTTTTTATTCTTCGTGTGAGTTGCTTGGATTGGTTTGTTGTGGTCGCTTTCGTTATTTTCTCGTTTTCCTCGTCTTCTTCGTCATCGTCGTCGTCGTCTCTCTCTCTCTCTCTCTCTCTCTCTCTCTCTCTCTCTCTCTCTCTCTCTCTCTCTCTCTCTCTCTCTCTCTCTCTCTCTCTCTCTCTCTCTCTCTCTCATTATTATTCCAATGGATCGATACCTCCCCCTTTCATATTTTAATCTCCTTCCTCCTTCCCTTCCTGCTTCTCATCTTCCGTCACTCACCGCATCGTTCTCCCACTAACGTCTGCGTCTCCCTGTTCACAGTTCAACGATCTCCCACGGCTTTCTTCCCCCCTCCCTCCCTCCCCCAAGCAGCCCTCCAGCCCCACGCACGTAAACACAGACGTCTCAGTCAGCGGGAGTCTATAACGGAGTCGTAAACAGGAGCAAAATGTGTAAAAATGAAGTGTTTATCTTTACCGCGATCTCTTGGGGAGGAAATTCCGCTCTGCCTTCCAGCTGCGTGAGGGTTAATGCGGCGAGGGGAGGAGGGAAGGAGGGAAGGGAGGACAGAAGGAAGGGAGGAGGGAGGGATAAATGAAAAAGAAGGAAGGAAGGAAGAGAAGATGAAGGGAAGAATGGATAGTGGTCACACCCTTCTTAGTATAAAAAAAAGATTCTTGGGGAGAGGAAGGAGAAAAGGAGGAGAAGGCAAAAGGAAAGATGGATAGTGGTCTGTGTCCTTCTAAGTAAATAAAAGATTGCTAAGGAGTAGAGGGATGGCAGGAGGAAGGGGAGATGAGGGGAGATGAGAGGGAGAATAGCTAGCGGTCTTTGTCCTACTAAGTAAAAAGAAAAGAAGAATGTTAGTTTATGGTAATTGCGCTTTTTTTTTTTTACAATTCTGAGATACAACAGAAAAAAAATATATACAGATGCTGGATTTCTCTATTCCTATTTCCTGTGCAATGTTTAATGATGCGCCTTCTTAAATATAAACGTTGTAAGTGTAAGATGAAACAGTTGAGATAAAAAATAACAGTGAATTAATGTGTAAGGTTGTATAAGACGAATATATAAGAAAAAAACATGTTAGAGTAGATAATAATTGGTTCGTCTTAAAAACATATTATTTTTTTACCGTAAAGTGGAATGAAGATGACAAGAAATGAGAGGGAAGAAGAGTATTGGGTGGTGGGGTTTGTTCTCGTTATTGATATGTGGTAAGGAATTTAATACTTATGAATGGTGTAATCTGCTCTGTGTACTGATAAGAGAAGAATACATAAGAGGTAGTGGTGTTGTGTCGTGTGTGTCTCTACCTACTGAGAGACGAAAGAAGAGGAAGGAGAACAGTGAATGGGAGCGTTTTGATGCCGTGGTATCAGAGGACAAGAGGCAGCTGTTTGATGATGATATGATTATTTATAGGAAGATGGCAAGAAAAACAAGTTACAGAGTATATAAAACAGTTGCTGCTTTTGATATGATAATTTAGTGTGAAAGATATGATGATTTAGTGTGAAAGATATGATGATTTAGTATGAAAGATCGTCATCAGTGAAGGTTGATAAAGGCGATGGTTTGAGATGGTAACAAAGATGATGATGGTGGCTCAGTCTTTATCTCTCTTTGCTCGTTTATTATTCGCCTTTATTTCTCTCTCCCTTCGTTTGTTTACCTCAGTGTTTGTTTTGGTGTGTAAAGATTCTAACATATATGGCACCCGGTATTATAGTTGCGGTTTTATTTCTCGGCATCCTCCACTATGTTCTCTCGTCTATGTTTGTTTATCAAGGCAGAATTCGCAGAAACAATCGCAGCCTCCGATAAGCAAGTTTTATCGGCAAGAAATTGTCGTTTGCTGTCCCGAGGCGAAGATGGACCGTCGGGCGCCTCTCGCTCCATGATATATGCGTGATGCGTATCTGTGATCAAACGGGTTGCTGCTCTATCTCACCATCTCTCTCTCTCTCTCTCTCTCTCTCTCTCTCTCTCTCTCTCTCTCTCTCTCTCTCTCTCTCTCTCTCTCTCTCATCACTTACTATTTTCGCTGACTAAACAATTATTTCATTTTACATTATCTGCTATCTGTTTATACATACTTCATTATTTCTTATCGTTTTCTGTATGTCTGTTTGTATCGGCCTGTCTGTCTACATGTTTCTCTCGGTCTGTGTCTTCTTGTCTGTCTGTCTATGTATCTCACTTTGTCGATTTCTGTCTGTCTGCATGTATCTCTGTCTGTCTTTTTGTCTGTCTTTCTCTGTATCTCTGTCGATCTCTGTCTGTCTGTATGTCTCTGTCTGTCTTTTTGTCTGTCTGTCTCTGTATCTCTCTTTTTCGACCTCTGTCTGTATGTATGTCTCTCTGTCTCTGTCTTTTTGTGTGTCTCTCTCTGTATCTCTTTTTGTCGATCTGTCTGTATGTCTCTCTCTGTCTCTGTCTTTTTGTCTGTCTGTCTCTGTATCTCTCTTTCTAGATCTGTGTGTGTTTGTATGTCTCTCTCTATGTGTGTCTCTGTCTCTCTGTCTGTATGTCTCTTTATATATCAGTCTTTCTGTCTCTCTCTCTCTCTCTCTCTCTCTCTCTCTCTCTCTCTCTCTCTCTCTCTCTCTCTCTCTCTCTCTCTCTCTCTCTCTCTCTCTCCAGGCCACCAACGCAGGTAGTCACGTATGATAAACCGTCCCCTCGCTTGACTCTTGCACTCTCGTATCTCTGGCAGACAGGCACGAAGGTGAGGTTCTGCGCCCCTTCACCCCCCTGTTTGAAGATCCCTGATAAGCGTGTGTGTTGATGCTGCTGGTGCTGATGACTGCCGGCACATTTGTCTCCGTCCTGTCGAGTGATTTTAGTCGAGTTTGTGTTCGCTGGCGAGTAAGTGAGTGAGTTCAAGTTAAATGGCACTTCCGCGTTGCTTGTTTTTATTCACTGCTTTATTTCCTGTTTGTGTTTCAGTGCGCGTGTGTGTGTGTGTGTGTGTGTGTGTGTGTGTGTGTGTGTTTGTTTGTGTTGATGTTGGTGCCTGTTCCGCTGCTCTGTTTCCTCTCTCTCCCCTTCTCTGTCTCTCTCTCGATCGATCTATCTATCTCTATCTGTCCCTCGCTCCCTCATCATCATCATCTCCCCACTTAGATTTCACAGTTATTCCTCAATCCCTCGCCACTTCTGAATAATCTCCCTCTCCATTTTTCCTCCTCCTTCTCCCCTCTCGTTTCCTCCTTCGCTTTGCTCCTCTTTCCTCTGGGCCTTCCTCTACTTATCCGTCTCTCCCTCTAATCTGCATGCATTAAGGGAAGAGGCGAAGAGGGCGGGAGGAGGAGGAGGAGGAGGAGGACAGGCGGGAGGGAAAAGCAAACTCACTCACAAGTTCCCGTGACTAATGGCGTGTTACCTGCCAACTAATTTATTCATTATTGCATTAGTCGTGTTATTTAGCGGGTGTCCTCGGCGCTCACTTACAATTTACATCCATAAGTACCTCCCTGAAGAGTGTGGAGTAGACTGGGGAGGAGGAAGATGAGAGAAGGAATACAATGAGTAACATGTAAAGATGCAAATATATGAAAAAACAAACAAATATCACTCACTTACGAAAGGAGAAATATATTATGGATGCTATTTTGCTTTGATTTTTGTGTGTGAAGATTCATGAATTTCCTTTATTTTGCTCATTTAATAGGTGAAAAAAGGTGTAAAGATGCGAAGTATATAAAGAAAAACAAATATCACTCACTTACGAAAGGAGAAATATATTATGGATGCTATTTTGCTTTGATTTTTTTGTGTGTGTGAAGATTCATGAATTTCCCTTTATTTTGTTCATTTATTAGGAAGAAAAAGGTGTAAGGATGCGAAGTATATAAAAGAAAAACAAATATCACTCACTTACGAAAGGAGAAATATGTTATATATGCTATTTTGCTTGGATATTTTTGTGAGGATTTATGAATTTCCCTTTATTCTGCTCATTTAATAAGAAGAAAAAGGTGTAAAATATGTGAAAATTATTAGTAAGTCGGGGAAAAGGAAAAACAGTATTGATTTCACTTCACTACGCTGGCTTGTAATATCGCAAATTGCACTGGATTGCGTAATGACTAGTGAGGGAGGAAGCCGAGGAGGGTTGTGTGTACTCCCCGCTCAGAATGACATGGGTAATTGATGCAAGTCTACTCCACGTTTCCATTAATTAATCATTCAAAAGACAAACCCGAAGAGAGCGCAGGTACGCGTCTCACCTGCTACGCTACACCTGGGCGCACGTGGATCAGGTAATGAAGAGAAAAACGGCAAAGGGAGAGAGAGAAAGAAAGGAGGTAAGAAGTAGGGAAGAACAGAAGAAGGGAGACAAAACGAAAAATAAATCTAATACCTGTAAACCTTCTTCATACCAATAAATTAATAAACTATACTAAAGTTTGTTTTGTAATAAGAAGATATAACAAAGCAAGAGTAACCTGGGAACACGCTGATCAGATATAAAGAGAAAAAAAAATGTAGTAGCTGTATACTTTCTTCATTACCGTACAGCAAAACAACAAATGACTTCTAATTAGTTTCGTAAAATGAGATATGAACAGACGAGAAAGGGAAATTATAAACGTCTAAACAGCCTCTTCTTTGCCGTTCAAGAAATTAACATATAGAAGACATTTATGATGTGAGAAGACATAACGAGACACATATATAAGGAAATAAGACGATGATGAACACGAGCATCCGATTTATAGGAGGAGGAGGAGGAGGCGAAAGGGGAGATGGAAATGACGTAGGGGACGACAGATAAGGAGGGTCAGGAGGAGGAAGAAGGGGTAGAGGAAAGATAGATGAAGGCTCAGTTATACTCTCGCAATGAATTCAATCCTCTCTCGATCTCCCAGGAAGGGGATCAGAGGCAGGCGAAACCTCTTTTAGGCATTTATTCACATTTAATGAGCAGCGAGGAAGAAGAGGAGGAGGGAAGAGACTATGTGAGAGAGTGTGGACAAACAGAGTGTGTGTGTGTGTGTGTGTGTGTGTGTGTGTGTGTGTGTGTGTGTGTGTGTGTGTGTGTGTGTGTGTGAGAGATTCAGACCTAGTGGATGAGAAGGTCTTCCCATTATCTCACAATTTGGCTTGCTGAAATAGTTTTACTGCGTCGGGCATGCGATATACCCTGGAGAGAGAGAGAGAGAGATGGAGAAAGCCTTGAGGAGGAGAAAAAATGGAAAAAAGTATGTGGAAGATGAGGAGGAGGGAGAAAAAATGATAGTAATAAAAACGAGGTAAGTGGATGAGACGTTAGAGGAGGAGGAAGGAAAAGAAGGAAATGGAGGAGGAGAAGGAAGAGTGAAAATGAGGGTGAAGAGAATTAAAAGACGAGACCTGGGAGAAAAAAAAATAATAGAGGGAGGGAGAAAGAAAGACCCTGCGATTAAGATGGAAAAGAGTAAATGTAAGTCGCGTTCTTTACTCTCCGGAAGTTTAGGAGAAGAAAGTTACGTTGGGAAAAAGAAAGAGTTAAAGAGATAAACAATGCTAATGAAGAGGAGACGAAGAGAGACGAAAAACGTGTCCTAAATGGCTTTCAAGTGATACCCGCGAAGGAGGAAAAGAAGCCGAAATGGAGAAGCGAGAAAAAAAGGAGAAAAAGTTAGAAAAGTAAAAGAAGAAAAAATGCAAAACGAGGGGAAGAAAACAAGAATATGATAGTGACTAGTGAAGGAAGAAAGGAGACAAAGAGAAGGAAAAAAGAACTGAAGGAGGAGGAGGAGGAGACGGAAAGTAAAGAGAAAAAAAGACTAAAACTAAGGAAGGTATTAGAGGAAAAAATAGCAAAACAGGGAGACTAGAATATGGTAGTGTGTGGTGAAGGAAGAAAGAAGGGAATGGAGGAGGAAAGGACAGAGGAGGAGGAGGAAAGTGAAGTGAGAGAAAAAGGAGAAAAGTTAGAAAAGTAAAAGAAGAAAAAATGCAATACGAGGGGAAGGAAACAATAATATGATAGTGTCTGGTGAAGGAAAGAAAGAAGACAAGGAGGAGAAGGAAGGGACTGGAGGCGGAAAGAACAGAGGAGATGGAGGAAGAGGAGGAGAAAAAGAACGAAATTGGGATATGAAAAAAGACAAAGAAGGAGGTTGAGGAGGAGGAAAAGGTTAAGCGAGGGATGGAGGGAAGGAAAGATGTCGGGAGGGATGAAAAGAGTGAAGGGAGGCTTGGGGAGGAATAATGAAGGAAGGGGAGGAGGAGGAGGAGGAGGAGGAGGAGGGTGAGGAAGAGGGAGAATTAGGTATCATCTTTGACATCTACCAAGTGGGTGATGACAGGCTTGTGGATTTACTCTCTCTCTCTCTCTCTCTCTCTCTCTCTCTCTCTCTCTCTCTCCAACACTCCATTTATCTTCCTTACCGCCGCGATGCCTCCTCCTCCTCCTCCTCCTCCTCCTCTTCCTCCGCCTACGCCGACTCCTCGCCTCATCGCCCTGTCGTCCCAGTCCTTAAATGACTACTAATTATGAAAAAACGACCATCAGACTAAATGTACTTTTCTTCTTTTTCTCCTCCTCCTCCTCCTCCTCCTCCTCCTCCTCCTCCTCCTTCCTTTTCCTATTGTTTTCTTTCCCTAATCCTTCTTCTTCACCTTCTCCTTGTTGTCTTTTCTTCTTCCTCTTCCTGCCTCTTTCTTCTTCTTCTTCTTCTTCTTCTTCTTCTTCTTCTTCTTCTTCTTCTTCTTCTTCTTCTTCTTCTTCCTCCTCCTCCTCCTCCTCCTCCTCGTCTTCCCTTCCTTCCGCTTCCAATGTTTTCCTTCTTCTTCTCCCTTCTTCGTTCTCTTTTTCCTCTCCCTTCGTCTGCCTTTTTTTCCTATACTTCCTTCTCCTCCTCCTCCTTTTCTTCCTCTTCTTCCCCTTCTTCTTCCTCTTCTTCCCCTTCTCGTTTTCTCTCTTTTTCCTCTCCCCGTCCGTCTTGCCTCTTTTTTCACTCTTTCTTCTCCTCCTTCTCCACTTCCTCCTCCTCCTCCTCCTCCTTCTCCTCCTCCTCCTCTTCCTCCTCTCCCTTCGTCATAGTCAGTCTGCTTCACGGCGGATGAGAAAAAAAGTGACAAGGGATAAAAGTTATGAGATGGAACGTCGAAAAAAAGCAAAAAAAGAAAAGCGAGAGAATAAAAAGAAGAGAGAGAGAAAAAAGAAAGAAAACTGATGAGCCTTGGCAAGTCTTCGCGTTGGTTAAGTAGACAAAGGCGGCGGGAAAAAGTGTCTCCTTCGCTGTTTGTCTCTTGTTCTTTACGTTTTTTTTAAGTGTTTTGTTTCTTTTCGTTAATTTTTAAGGGGGACTTTTTTTTGCTGGTTCGCCCTTTCCCCGCCCTAACGCTTAAAGGCTCAAATTGTCCTGTTTTACGTGTGTGTGTGTGTGTGTGTGTGTGTGTGTGTGTGTGTGTGTGTGTGTGTGTGTCATTCCTTTTATTACTTCCCACTATCATCAATTAAATGTTTTGTACTTTGTGTGTAACGATACGGGATTACTTCTGCACACACATACACGCACACACGGACCAGATGGACGGGTTCTTGTGCTCCCCCGTTTTGGGTTACACTGTTAGCACTGCGATGAGTCACTGTGGGCTCTGTGGGTCTTAATTACGCACTCAGGCCGCGGTGGTGAGGGACAAGTTTAATAGCGCTGATCTGACTCCAAACACTCGTCTCTGTAACACTGTATTCCATTTTCCTGGTTATAATATTTAGTCCAAAGGTATCTGAGTTCTTCCCATCTGACTCCAAAAAATCGTCTCTGTAACACTCTATTCCATTTTCCTGGGTATAATATTCAGTTCTAAAGCATCTGAGTTCTTCCAATCTGACTCCAAGCAATCGTCTCTGTAACACTCTATTCCATTTTCCTGGTTATAATATTCAGTCCAAAGGCTTCAGAGTTCTTCCAATCTGACTCCAAATTTGCTGCTATTCTGGTGTGTTGAGAATAGTGTTGTGAGAGAGAGAGAGAGAGAGAGAGAGAATAGTATTGTTGATCAGGTTGAGAATAGTGAGACCAGAGAATATAAAATAATGGTCTTGAGAATTCAGTGACGATATTTTGACACACATTTTTTTCCGTTTTCACCGAGTTAGTAGGAAAAAATTATGCTCATGTTGCGTTAGTTTTAATTATGCTGGAGTGTTAAGGTCAGGGTTCAGGGACGTTATCTCCACATAAAACACACGCCAATGCAATATCTTTTTCTGTTTGTATCGAATCAGGAAAATAAAATCGTGCGTGTGAGTTGCTGCATCGGTGTTCATTATCTTGTCATCCGGACGTGCTGAGGGCAGACTTTCATGGCGTTACCTCGACTAGAAACACTCGTCGCTGCAACACTGTTTTCCATTCTGATATTCTGTTTTGTTTTCCACTGTGACATTTTGTTTTGTTGTCCACGGTGAGTGATATTTTGTGTTGTTTTCCACGGTGATAATTTGTTTTGTTTTCCATTGTGATATTTTGTTTTGTTTTCCATTGTGATATTTTGTTTTGTTTTCCACGGTGATATTTTGTGTTGTTTTCCACGGTGATATTTTCTTTTATGCTTTTCTTACACGAAAGAAAGCACTTAAGGTCAAACATTAAAAAGACAGAAGGAAACAAGCACAGCAGAACTACTGAAAATTAACTTACTAAAAAGTGTACTACCAAAAACTAACAATTAATATTATTTTTTGCGTTGCTACTTTGGTCTTAATTATGCCGTCTTGCAGCGATGTTGAGATCTCCGCTTCATTATGCTGATTGGACTAGAAACACTCGCCAGTACAACACCACTCTCCTTGATAATGAACCGTTAAAAGTATATGATTCGTTAATTATAAGACTGACGTGCGCTTAAATGATATCGCTAATGAAGATATAAAAACAAGGGAATGATTTGCTATGTGTTTCTTGTCTTGTCTTAGCATTATTTTTCCTATTGAATAAGTTGGTATGAGAAACGACTTTGAGCTTTTGGAAATTACCTTTACATTAAAATAGATTGCTTTAGGATTCCTCAATGGCTTATAAATCATCTTTACATTGAATTATAAATGAAAATATAATGCCTTGAGAATATTTTGCGTGAATCAAACTCGCTTTTGATGTTGATTAAATAGATTATAAGAAAGTCCCTGATAACAAGTGAAAACGCTATTATTCTCACACGTAAAATAGAATAATACATGAAAATAATACATGCAGTGAAGTCATTTGCGTTCAGCTAATTTGATAAACGACGTAACATAAAGCGAATTACTCTCACGTAAAAGAAAATTATAATACAGAAAACTTAATTAGGCTGAACAATTTTACTCACATATTCACATCCCGAGGAGCAGGAGAACGAACTCATATTACTCTCTCTCTCTCTCTCTCTCTCTCTCTCTCTCTCTCTCTCTCTCTCTCTCTCTCTCTCTCTCTCTCTCTCTCTCTTACTCATTTGTCAGTATCATTACTCTTGCTCACACGCTAACATTTCTTGCAGCTTTTCCTTCTTGTCTTTAGTTTGTTATCAATAGAAATATTCCCCAAGTCTCTCTCCCTCTCCCTCTCCCTCTCCCTCTCTCTCTCTCTCTCTCTCTCTCTCTCTCTCTCGCTCTCGTACCCATGCTTGTGTAAGGGGGGGAGGCCGTATGTTCCCCCCGCGTCACAATCAACCATTCCATCCGTACAATGACAGGCCCCATACTTCTCCTTCATCCCCGTGTCGTTACGTTCATTAATCCACTCAGCGCGCCCCGTCCTCTTCGTTAAACGCCATGATACGTTATAGCTTACTCGCTGACACACACACACACACACATAGCTACACATACAGAGACGGGAATGGAACTCTGTCGATGATATGTGATAATTAGGGAGAGATTAATGAAAATAAGGGATTATGAACGATGTGTGTGTGTGTGTGTGTGTGTGTGTGTGTGTGTGTGTGTGTTCGCCATATAACAGATTATGACCTATTGCAAAACAGACAGCCACTCAAAAAAAGTTATGGGATGAGGAGGGTGGACAATCTCTCTCTCTCTCTCTCTCTCTCTCTCTCTCTCTCTCTCTCTCTCTCTCTCTCTCTCTCTCTCTCTCTCTCTCTCTCTCTCTCTCTCTCTCTCTCTCTCTCTCTCTCTCTCTCTCTCTCTCTCTCTCATTAATTATTAGTGTGTGTGTGTGTGTGTGTGTGTGTGTGTGTGTGTGTGTGTGTGTGTGTGTAATAAGACGAGAAGATTAGCAGTTAATAATCTTAATACTTTCTCATCAGCAATCTCCAGTGTGAAAGTCAGACGCTCTCTCTCTCTCTCTCTCTCTCTCTCTCTCTCTCTCTCTCTCTCTCTCTCTCTCTCTCTCTCTCTCTCTCTCTCTCTCTCTCTCTCTCTCTCTCTCTCTCTCTCTCATTCCACCTTTGGTATACACACACACACACACAAGAAACAAAAGGATGTAACAACAGACTGTGACAGTGGGGAGGGGGGGGTTGAGGGGGAAGGAGGGAAAGGGTAATTGAGGGAAGAGGGACACGGGAAAGGGAGGGGAGGGGGAGAGGGAGAGGGGGAGTTGGGGTAATGAAGCTTGGTGTGTGTGTGTGTGTGTGTGTGTGTGTGTGTGTGTGTGTGTGTGTGTGTGTGTGTGTGTGTGTGTCATATCCACGAAATCCAGCATACATGTAACCATTTTCCCTTAATAAACATCTTTGCATACAGACATTCATACACAGAGCATACATTCGCACATACACATACATACACATAACGTAAATTAATCTACGGCGTTGGTAATGAAAACAGTACATAAAAAGGGGTTATAGCTCATTAAAACAAACTTAATAGACAAGAAGTTAGTGCAAGTACCATTACAAGTTTTTAATTGAAGGTTTGGAAGACCGAGGGGCGAGGGTGACAGATGGTGCCCACGAAGAGCCTCAGAAGCTGCCTATATACAGAGTGACACGCGCAGCCTCTTGTTGACATAGTGAATTATTTGTTTACATGTGTTGTGAATATTAAATGGACTATTTGGATATTAAGAAAGGAAGAAGAAGAAGAAGAAGAAGAAGAAGAAGAAGAAGAAGAAGATGATGATGATAACGAGAGAGAGAGAGAGAGAGAGAGAGAGAGAATATGACTGGTTTGCTCTTCCTTCACCGTTCTTCCTCTTCTCTTCCTCTGCAGCCTGACCGTTTAACTTTTTATACGTTTACTTCTCCTCCTCCTCCTCCTCTTCCTCCTCCTCCTCCTCCTCCTCTTCCTTTAAATCTCCTCTATCAATCCATTTAGTCGGTCGTCTTCTCTTTCTCCTTCATCATCGTTACCATCTTTTTCTGGATATTACTTTTATTTCTTCTCCTCTCTCTCCTGTTTTTTCCTCCTCCTCCTCCTCCTCCTCCTCCTGCTTCTGCACTTTCTTCATCTCTTTTATCTCTCCTTCCTTCTTCTCTTGGGCTAATGTTGAAGAAGGAGAAGTTAATGAAGAAAGAAAGGAGAGGTTTTGTTTGAGAGAGAGAGAGAGAAGCAAACCACCACAAGTTGTTTATTTGACACTTAACACATCTCTCCTCCTCCTCCTCCTCCTCCTCCTCCTTCTCCTTCTCCTCTTCTTTCTTTTCTTCCCTTCCTCCCTCATCTCCTTTCTCTACCTTTATCTCTATCTCTCACCTCCTCTTGATAATAATCGCATCTTCCCTCTTTTTCTTCTCACAACCTTCTCGCTTCTTCTTCCTCTTCCCGCCTCCTGCTCCTCCTGCGCCTCGTCGTCCTTCCGTAGTGTCTTCCATTACCCCTTCATTCCCCCGTCTCCCTTTTCATTTCTTGCCTAATGTTCTTTCGCTCTTTCCTTCCCTTCTTCTTCTTCCTCTCATTCCTGCTTATTTTATCTCATCTATTTCTTCTTACCATGTTTTTTTTATATATATTTTCTTTATCCACTGCCTTCGTTACTTTTCTGTCTATTTCTATATATCTATTTATATTTATTTATTTTTCAATTTGTTTACTTCTATTATATGTCTATGTCTATTTCTGTTATCATGTGCACTTGAAAACACACACACACACACACACACACACACACACACACACACACACTGATTCACACTGCAGGAGAGTTGGAACAATGGCAGCTTCTTACGTACTCAATTCTCTCCCCTCACCTCCTTCCTCCTCCTCCTCCTCTTCTTCCATCTTCCTTCTCTTTCCATCCCCAGCCTCCTTTTGTCTCCCACCTGCCTCCCCTATTCTCTCTCTCTCTCTCTCTCTCTCTCTCTCTCTCTCTCTCTCTCTCTCTCTCTCTCTCTCTCTCTCTCTATCTCTCTCTCTCTCTCTCTCTCTCTCTCTCTCTCTCTCTCTCTCTCTACCTTTCATTCCTCCTTCTCCTCCTCCTCCTGCTCCTTCCTTTGCCTTTTATCTTCCCCCACTATCAATTCTTTCCTAACCACGTTCTTTCTCTCTCCTCCGTCTTCCTCTCCTCCTCAGCTATCATCTTAGTCTCGTCCTCCCTCTCTCTCTTTCTCCTCAAACACCTCGCTTCTCTTCTTCCCGGGCTTCTCTCTCTCTCTCTTCTGCACCCATCTCTCCCCTCCTTCCAGACTCCTCCTCCTCCTTCTCCTGCCAAGATTCCTCCCATCTCCTGCAGCCACGAGATAAATTAGGACAGGCGTGGGGCGTATCTGTGGCCTCCCGCGGGACCTCGGTGTATCCTCAGGCCCTGGCAAGCTTGGGTCTGGCGAGGTCTGTGTGGCGGCTCCAGGAAATTATTTTAAGGCGAGTTTGAGACCATTTAGACCTCGTTTCTTCTTCTTGTCTGTTCACGTCTGATAAGGCTGTTTTTTGTTTTAGGGTTTGACGAAGTGCTTTTAAGACGTTTTAAGACTACTGGAGGTTATTTTAGACCGGGTTTGAGACCATTTAGACCTTTTTCTTATATGTTTACGTCTGGTAAGTTTGAGACCATTTAGACCCTTCTTTTCTTATATGTTTAGGTCTGATAAGCTCGGTTCTGTTTCATGATTTTTCGAAGTACATTAAATCGTTTCTAAGATAATTTTTATGACATTTTTGAGTTTGAGACCAGACCATTTAGATCTCTTTTACTCATATGTCTTTACGTCTAATAAGCTTGTGTCTGTTTCAGGTTTTCTCAGGGCGCTTTCCGATCATTCTAAGGGTGTTTTGATGCCATTGTAAGTTTGAGACAGCGGGCCATTTAGATCCCTTTTCCTTTTATGTGTTTACGTTTTATAAGCTTGTATCTCCCACTTCCACCTATCTTTTGCCCACTCTCTACTAATTGCTATATGAGGGGAACATTTAGCGGGCTGGGGGTGGGTGGGGGGGGGGATAACATCCTTTTTTGTTGTTGTTGCCCTTGATTTGCTCTATGCTGTAAAAAAACAAACTCAGCCTCACAAGCAAGGGTTTAAATGGATCTATCCGTTTGTTGAGTCTAATGATTGATGAGTGTCACTGTAGCTTTTCATCTCTCTTCAGGCCACTCCATTTGTCTGCTTTTGAGGGAACAACGATTAGCGGGCGTTTTTTGTCCTTTCCTTCGTCTATCGCCCTTGAGCTGTTTCTTATACCTTGAAAAATCTTTAATAGTTCCATCACGTCAACTACTAATGGTCGTATATTGCTGGTGATTGTTGTCCGCAGCCTCCGTCTCTACGCACGCCACCTGAATGGTCCTAAAACACGTTGCTTCCTCTTTTTAATCAATGGTAAAGCAAACAAAGGGAACGGATGAGTGGAGAAGGTCCGTAGGGGAGGGAAAAGGGAGACAGAAGGAGTGTTTGTATGGTGTAAGATTGTGTTTGTTCTGTTAGATGCCTCAGTCCCTCCTTTCTCTACGCTTCAAACCTCGTAATTCAAGTCTTTTAACACACACACACACACACACACACACACACACACACACACACACACACACACACACACACACACAACATTTATCCTCTCCTCCACCACACACACTAGAGCTCTAAACTCAGCAATCCTCAACACACATAACATAAATATCTTTCTACACCTTTTCTCTTCAACACACGACTCCTTCACACCCATCTTTTCTCCTCTCTATAACACCTTTCAGCTTTATTTTGTACTCTTTACACCTGACGAGAAAGAGAGGACGAGACAGGAAAAAAGAGAAAGAAGAGGGAGTTAGGGCAAAGAGGGGTGAGAAAGACCAAGGAAAACTGGATAAGGTAGAGAAAGAGAGAGGAATAGGAGAGATGTAAAGAAGGGAGAGAAAAACACGTTATAACCCTTTCCATATTCCTCCTCCCTGCCAGCCCTTCCTCTACTTCCCTTCCTCTTCACACCTCTTCCCTCCCCGCCACTTCTCATCCTCATCCATCCTCTCTACACTTCAGAATCCCTCCTAACTTTACTCAGTCCCCTCTACATCTTACACTTTCTCCTTCTCTCTCTTCCTCTCTCTCTCAGCATCCCATCACTTATCTCCCTTCTATTACCCCATCCACACATTCCTATTACATCACTACACAGCCCCACAACCCCTCCACTACCCCTCCGCAGCCCCTCCACTTTCCTCCAACCACTGATCCCCCTCCCTCATCTCCCGTCTCCCCCTCAGCCCCGGCATCCACCCGACAACTCCCTGCTTTGCATTATCTTTACTCCCGCCGTCGGCCGCAGCATCCCACTCATCTGACATAAGACCCGGGATGCTGCGTGGAGAGGAGAGGAACACGCGAGGGATAAAGTAAGAGGGGAAATGGAAGTAAGGAACAAGCGAGGGGATAAACTGAAAGGGAAAAGGGACGAAAGAAGGAAAGGAGGATCAGGGAGAAGAGAAAAGCTAAGCATGAGGAAGAAAAGGAGTTGAGTGAAAATTAGCGCAAAACTGAACACGAAGTAAAAGGGAAATTGGAAGTAAGGAACAAGAGAAGGGGGAAAGGGGAACGAAAGCGGGAGAGGAGGGTCAGAATGAAAAGGTCAGCAGGATGAAGAAAAGGAAGGTGAAAAGGAGTGTAATGCAAAATAACGTAAAATAGATGAACAGAGAGGGAGGGAAAGTTAATTCGAGGGATGTTAAAAAGAGTGACGAGAGCTAACAGGAAGAGAAGGGAAAGTGAGAGGGGAAGGAGGTAGTGTGAAAAGTAGTTTAGAAGGGTGAGGGGAGAGGGAATGAAGAGGAAAACGTAGGCTGACGTGGGCGAGAAAGAGCAGCGAATAGAAAGAAGAGAAATGGAAGTTAAGGAAAAGAAAAGAAGGGAGGGAAGGAGAAAGAAAAATTGGATAAGGTAGGCGAGGAGAGATAAATGAAAGAAAGAGGAAACAGGAAAAAAAAGAGAAAAGGAACAACAATAGGAGATAGAGAAATGAGTAAGATATGTAGGAGATAAAACGGGAAGAAGAGGAAACAGAGAGAAAAAAAAAGAGGAAAGAAAGGAACAACTATGGGAGACAGAGATAAAATAGGAAGACGAAGAAACAGAGAAACAAAGAAGAAAGGAAAGGAAGGAAGGAAGGAAGGATAGAGGAATGCAACAAAAGAGGGCGACAGTAAATTCAATCCTATTAATGAGGACAAAATGCTAAGAATTTAATGAGGAGAGAAACAGGGAGTGAAGAAAGAAAGACGTGTGAGGGAAATGAAAACAAAAGTACGATAACAGAGGATTGGCAACTAAGAGGAAATAAACAACAGAAACAACAGAAAAGAAAGAATAAATGAGAAGGGGAAGATGCAGCAGAGATGAAAGGCATACAAGTAGATAAAGAAAAGCTGAGAGGAAGAAAAAAAGGAAGGAAGGAAAGAAAGAAAGAAAGAAAGGAAGGAAGGAAGGAAGGAGCGAGGAGAGATACAAAAACCAGCGTGTGTGTGGGAGGAAGATAGAACTGGGGGAACGAGAGAGCGAGCGAACGAGAGAAACAACGAGACAGAGGAAATAAGAGATGCAGGGATAACGAACGAAGATAGACAGGGGAAACAGCGGATTAGGAAGAGGAAAGGGAGGCTGCGAGATACCCAACAATAACATAATGCCTGAACAGTGGATGAGAGACAATTTAAAATGCCTAGGAGAGCGATGGAAAAGATACAGAGATGCAGCTACGTAGATAGATAAACAGGTAGACAAAGAAGTATAGAAACATAAAGGAAAGTAAGAAAGAAAGCAAAGTAGGTAGATAGGTAGGTATTGAAAACATAGATAGATGAGAGATATAGATAGACAGTTATAAGTACCTACATTCAAAGGCAGAGAGATAGAAAAATAAATGTAGAAATAAGAATGAAAATAAGAAACAAAGCAAAGTAGGTAGGAAGGTAGGTAGGTAGTGGAAAGATAGATACAAGATAGATATATAGAATACGAGATGTAGATTGAAATACAGATATGTAGATAGAGAAATATAGGAATAAGAAAATAATATAGCAAAGTACGTGGGTAAGAAAAGATAAACAGATATAGAGATAGAAAGGAATAAAAAAATACCTATATAGATGTTAGTTCATTAGATAATCTCAGAGGAGGATAGAAAAAAACAAGGAAAAGAATATAGATTGACTGTTACATATATAGATAGATTAGATAGAAAGAGATAAAGAGAGGAAGCAGAGAAAGATACAAACAGGAAGACGGACAGGCAGAGGGGAGCGAATGTCTATAATGGCAGAACAAGCCCGAGGCACTCCAGCTAAGCGGAGGCGGAATGATGCAGGAGGAGGGGAAGAGAACGCCGCTCGCCCCCTCTACTGACACGTGGAATAATTAACCTACCTCAGCCAGCCTCTTCGATCCTGCCTCAACGATCCCCTTACTCTCAGCTACAGGTTTTTCTTTTCTTTTTTTTTGTTATCTGCTTCCTGTTTTATTGTTTTACTTTCTTCTTTCTTTTTCTTTCTTCAACGATTCCCTTACTCCGAGCTGCAGGTTTTTCTTTTTCTTCTTTTTGTTATCTTGTTTTCTCTTTTCTTCTTTCTGTTTCATTTTCTTTCTTCTTCTTTCTTTCTTCAACGAGCAACAACAGGTCTTTCTTTTCTTCTTTTTTTTTTGGTTATCTTGCTTTCTCTTTTCTTCTTTCTGTTTCATTTTCTTTCTTCTTCTTTCTTTCTTCAACGAGCAACAACAGGTCTTTCTTTTCTTCTTCTTTTTTTTTTTTGGTTATCTTGCTTTCTCTTTTCTTCTTTCTGTTTCACTTTCTTTCTTCTTTCTTTCTTCAACGAGCAACAACAGGTCTTTCTTTTCTTCTTTTTTTTTTGGTTATCTTGCTTTCTCTTTTCTTCTTTCTGTTTTACTTTCTTTCTTCTTTCTTTCTTTCTTCAACGATTCCCTTACTCCGAGCTACAACAGGTCTCTCTTTTTCTTCTTCTTTTTTGTTATCTTCCGTTCTCTCTTCTTCTTTCTGTCTTACTTTCTTTCTTCTATCTTTCTTCAATCTCACCTCAACGATTATCTTACTTCAAGCTACAACGAAATTTTTTTTTCCTATTTTATCTTCAGTTATTTTTACTCTCTCTCTCTCTCTCTCTCTCTCTCTCTCTCTCTCTCTCTCTCTCTCTCTCTCTCTCTCTCTCTCTCTCTCTCTCTCTCTCTCTCTCTCCCTTCAAAGCTTATTATTCCCTCCCTCTTCATTTTAACACCTCCAATTGTCCTCCTCTGTTTTTTTCTCTCTCCACTTCACTCTCCCTCCTTCCCTTTCTTCCCTTGCTCGTCTGCTTCCTATTAAGACCCTGCTCTACTACTTCTTAAATTCTTCCTCCTTCTCTTTCTTCCCCTTCGATTCCTCCATTTATTAATCCTCCCCCTTTATCAGCCATGCCTTCCTCATCTTCTTTAACATCTAACACCATTATTTTGTTACCCTGATTCTCCTCTACCTTCTTTACTTTTTGTTTTCCTTTCCTCCTCTATAAAATTATCTAATGAAGTAATATCTATACAGGCATTTTCTTCTTCCTTCCTGTCTCCTTTTCACCCAAGTTCGTCTTATTCAACCACCACCATTCCTCCTCCTCCTCCTCCTCCTCCTCCTCAACAACCAGTAACTATTCCTCTGCCTTCACGTCCACCTCTCTCTTCACACACCTCTCCCCGTCTCTCAAAGTCATTATCATCACCCTCACACCTCTCTTTCACGCTCTCCCCTCATCTCTCTCTCTCTCTCTCTCTCTCTCTCTCTCTCTCTCTCTCTCTCTCTCTCTCTCTCTCTCTCTCTCTCTCTCTCTCTCATGCATTCAGTGGCCGGCCTTTCACTCTCCTTTGGCTCCCTTGTTTCCCAAAGCGCCTCTGAACGCCTCTAAGGGACGCTGTGTGTGTGTGTGTGTGTGTGTGTGTGTGTGTGTGTGTGTGTGTGTGTGGCGGAACTGTTTCCTCGACCTTCTCCACTTTTAATATTTTTCATTCTTCACATTTTCATTTCCTTTTTCTTTTGATAATCATGCGCTTACTCTTCCTCCTCTTCATTGATCTACTTTTATTGTGTGCTTGTTTTATTTCGAGGAGTCATTTTGTTCTTCATTTCATCGCTTTTATATTTTTCATTCTTCAGATTTTCACTTTCATTTGCTTTTGATTATCATGCGTTCACTTTTCCTCCTCTTCATCCATCTATTTTTATTCTTTTTTTTTTATACTGAGGAATCATTATGGTCTTTATTCCATCGCTTATATAATATTTTCAATCCTTCATATTTCCACTTTTTCTTTTACTATCAAGCTCTTCCTTTTTTCTCCACTTCATCCACTTTCTTTTATTCTTTGTTTGTTTGCTTTTTAAATCGAGGAGTCATTTTGGTCTTCATTTTATCCCTCATATTTTATTTTCATTCTTAACATTTCAATTTCCTTTTTTTCATTTTTTTACCATGTTCTTCCTAACTAACACTAACCCTAACTAACCTATTTCAAGAGGAGAGTATCATGACAGCTCTCCACCCGAAACTGACCTCTTTTTTTTTTTTTTTTTTTTTTGTCGGAGAGACGGACAGCGTTTTTTCTTTTTTTTCTTTTTTTTCTGTTCTTTTTTTCCATTGTGCTGCCTCCCTTGCTGTACTAACTAATTATCTATCTATCTATCTGTTTATATGTCTATCTATCTACCTATCTATCTATCTGTTTATATGTCTATCTATCTATCTAACTAACTAATCTGAGTGACTAACTAGCTTGATCCATTTACTTTCATTCTTTGTTTGTTCGTCTTTCTTTTTCATCGAGGAGTCAGGAGTGCGCGGCGTTCCCTCCCGACTCTTTGTCCCCCGGCGCCGAGTCCTCACGTCCGGAGCTGACAAATGATATAAACCATTGTTGTCTTGTTTGCTTTGAGATCACGATTGCCAGGTGTTGATCTCTCTCTCTCTCTCTCTCTCTCTCTCTCTCTCTCTCTCTCTCTCTCTCTCTCTCTCTCTCTCTCTCTCTCTCTCTCTCTCTCTCTCTCTCTCTCTCTCTCTCTCTCTCTCGGTCGCTCGCTCTCACTATATACTAGTCTTTGTTCGGGTTTATGTGTGTGTGTGTGTGTGTGTGTGTGTGTGTTTGTGTGTGTGCGAGAGAGAGAGAGAGAGAGAGAGAGAGAGAGAGAGAGAATCATCATCATCGCACCTGTAATCTGAAATGCTCTCTGTGTTTCGCATCTCGCCTCGACAAATACTTTAAGTTCCTCTGTCTTCGCTACACTTTGTTCGTTGTGGGAAATTCCGCCGCTTACTCCCTTGGTCTGGAATTGCGCTGCGTCCTCGGTCTATTAAGAGAACGCAGGCCCCTTTGTCTACGAGGAGAGGACGAGGGCGTGCAAGCATGATCAAGGTGGTCTACATTAGGTACTGTTTACTTTGATGCACAACCGCTGATCTCTCGTTTTAGAAGTCACTTATCTCCTCACCGATTGACTGAGTGAGATTGTTACTGCTACTTCGACTACTAATACAATAGATACAAGTACGCCTCCTCCTCCTTTTTCTCTTCCTTCTCTTCCTCCTTCTCCTTCTCCTGATGCTAACTAATACTGCTACGATTTCTGGTGCTGCATTTAACCTGTTTCCTTTCCTTCGTGTAAAATCGTAATGAAATTTAAAACGAGAAAAACAGTAGAAAAATACAGATATTTAAAAAAAAGTGGAAAAGAAAGGTGAAATATAAGAAAATAGTTAGACCAAAAGAAAGCTAACGGCAGGGAAGAAAACAAAAGGAAAGAAGAGAAAGCAGAAAGAACGAAAACAGCAGGAAAGGAAAATAGCGAAAGAAACAGGAGGAGAAAAAAGAAAAAAAAGTAGAGAGAGGAAGTAGGAAAGAAAAAAACAAACCAAAAAACGAAGCAACAGAAAAAAAAATATAGTTGAAAAGAAGACAAAAACAAAATTAAAAAAGCAAAAAGCAAAAAAAGAGACAAAGGAACAGAGAAAGATAAATGGGAGAATAAAAGACAAAAAACAAGACTGAAAAAGGGTCGCGAGTGAATAATTGTCGATGATGAAATTATCCGCAATAAAAAATCGATTAGCGTGAGCAAAATTGGACACGATATTAGAGAGTAATTAAACCGATATTAAGATTACGCTAATGGACAGGAAATTTCATATCCGCACGCCACTGATCGGCCCACACACACACACACACACACACACACAAACACACACACACATACACATCCATATTTAGTGAACGGACCACACACATAAATACATAAAAAGCGGTATATACGTGCACGCAAATGCGGTACACACATACATTCATACATACATACATACATACGCACAAATATACATGAAGGTATGAATATGTAGCTTTCATATATATTCATTGAGACCTATGGAGAGAGAGAGAGAGAGAGAGAGAGAGAGGCTGACAACCAGACAAAAGAATATACAGGCAAAAAGACAGACAGACAGGCAAACGGACAGCCCTCTCAAGCTCCCCCTTAAAAAAAAAAATAAAGGAAGGAAGATTTACGGACACAGACACACAAAAAAAGAAGCTAACCACCAAGGAAAGTTTTGAGGCAGGAGGGAGTTGTGATATCAAGCCTCAAACACATTTTTCTCATTTTTCTTAGACTTTTTTGGGTCATTAAGCTTCTAAAGAGTTTCTGGTCTGTCTACTCTCTCTCTCTCTCTCTCTCTCTCTCTCTCTCTCTCTCTCTCTCTCTCTCTCTCTCTCTCTCTCTCTCTCTCTCTCTCTCTCTCTCTCTCTCTCTCTTCCACCTTCGTCACAACCACCATCTCCATTATTACCTACACCGGCGCCCTCATCTCTCCCTCCGAAGTATCCGACACGCACCCCAACGGATCGTCTCCCGCATATTAATAAACGGAAGATCGAGACCCGTACCAAAGAGGCCACCAGTAGAGCTCCTTCCCAGTCACCTCTCTCTTGTCCCCCGCCAGTCGCACGCATGTGGTTCTCACTCACTGGTACGACCGCTGCTTACACGCCGTCCCTTTCTCTCGACTTCCGACCCGAGGGATGCGAGAAAAGGAGGAAGGAGGGAAGAGGAGGAGGAAGAGAAAGAGAAAGAGAAACGATACAAGATGGAAAAGAGAAAAGCCAAACACAGATATTAACAGAAGATAAATGAAGAAGAAACCACTGAGGAATATATAAAAGAATAAAATAACATAATGAAAGAAGGAAAAGGAAGGAGGTAAGGAGACGAACAGGGGAAGTAGGCAAAAGATAAATAAATGCAGGAAATAGAGAGAGACATACGGAAGGGAGATAGGGAGAGGAATAAGAAAGGGAGATTAGAAGGAGAATAAGAAAGAGAGAATGGGAGAGGAATAAGGGAGGAAGGAAGAG
>NC_066563.1:1278640-1281140 GCF_024679095.1 Eriocheir sinensis
TGCATACATTAAGTAGGTCATACACCGAACAATAACTATTCATGAGCTATCCGTTTTCTGAGGCAGGATGAAACCGCTGGACACGAAGGGTGATTCCAAAAACAAGAAACACGTAAAATAAAAAGAAACGATCCCATGAACACATAACGAATCGGAGCAAGAATTTACAACACGGCCAAGAAGATTAGACCTGAGAACATACAACAATAAGTGCGCATTGAGTAACAAATAAAACTAACGTTCGCGTACGTAAACATTTTGGAAAGCAGAGCAAACAGTGCGCGAGGAATTTATTAGATATCTTAAGCCTAAAAGCCCAGATGCAGCGCCGTTTCCACCGAGAGTCTGTGTCTGCAACCAACAATTTCTTAGTCGTAATGGGGCGTCGCTCTCTCGTGTTTACCCTCCAAACAACACAAACTTTATACCTTCCCGAGACGCCTCCTGTTGCTTGTGAACCTGCCTTCCCGCCCTACCTGCCTCCTCACCCTACCTGCTCGCTGCCTCCTTCTTCTTCTTCCCTTTCTTCATCCCTTCCGCGCCTGTTCTTTCCCCTACTACTGTTCTTCCATCCCTCTGTTGTGTGTGTGTGTGTGTGTGTGTGTGTGTACCTGCCTCCTCCCCCTATCTGCTTGCTGCCTTCTTCTTCTTCCCTTTCTTCGACCCTTCTGCGCCTGTTCTTCCCCCTACCACTGTTCTTCCTTCCCTCTGTTGTGTGTGTGTACCTGCCTCCTCAACCTACCTGCTTCCCTATCTGCTTGCCGTCACCTCCTTCTTTCTTTCCCTCGTCTCCTCCTCCTGTTCCTTCCCCTACTACTGCTCCTTCTTCTCCTGTTGTTTGTGTGTCTGCTTCCTCGCCCTACCTGTTCTATACTTATTTTATTCCCTACCTGCTTGCCCCCTCCTCTTTCTTTCCCTTTCTTCGTGTCTTCTATTCCTGTTCCTCCTCCTCCTCCGCGTTTCCTTGTCTTGTTGCTTGTGTCCTCCTGTCTCTCCTTCCTATCTGCCACCTTCGCTTCGCCTTTTCTTCCTTCCTTTCTTTCGTCCTTCTGTTTCATCTGCTCCTCCTCCTCCTAATCCTCCTCCTGTTCCTCTAGCTACTCCTTCACCTCCTTCTCCAGTTGTTTGTGTCCTCTCTCTCTCTCTCTCTCTGTCCTTCCTTCCATTCTTCTTTCTCCTCTTTAAATTCCATCCTTTCTGCCGTCTATATCACCTCGTCATCCGTTTCCTTCTCCTGTTGCTTATGTCCTCCAGTCTTTTCTTCATATAAGCCACCTTCGAATTCCCTTCCTTACACTATCCCTTCTCTTATTTTGCTTCCCTTTATTATTTCACCTTCCAGCATTCTTCCTTCTCCAGTTTAACCTTTTCCTCCTCCTCCTCCTCCTCTTTCTCCTCCTCCTCCTCATCTTCCCCAGCTAATCCCCGTCGTCCAAGCCTCACAGATCCTATTTTTCCCTTCAGTTGTATTTTCTTCCAGTCGATGCTCTCTTGTTTTTCCTTCTCCTCGACCCTAAAAACACTCCCTCCCACTCACTTATTTTCCAGTTACTTATATTTTCATGGCTCTTGTTATTTGTCATTATTATTGGTATTATTATTATTATTATTATTATTATTATTATTATTATTATTATTATTATTGTTATTGTTGTTGTTGTTGATCGTTTTCTTCTATTATTTATTTTCATATTATTATTAAAGTTATACATTAAGCTCCTGAATCAGCTACCACCACCACCACCACCACCACAACAACAACAACAACAACAACAACAACAACAGTAACAAAAACAACTCAACATTGCGTAACGACGATAAATCATGCCAGACGAGAGAGAGAGAGAGAGAGAGAGAGAGAGAGAGAGAGAGAGAGAGAGAGACTTTCTTCCACTCGCAGATCCATTTAGAGGGAGAAGCACCCACCACCTTTCTCCTCCTCCTCCTCCTCCTCCTCCTCCTCCTCCTCCTTCTCTTCCTCCTCCTCGTGCAGATCCATTAGTTCACGGGACTCCAACGTTCCCCTGTGGACGGGTTCACCTCTCTCTCTCTCTCTCTCTCTCTCTCTCTCTCTCTCTCTCTCTCTCTCTCTCTCTCTCTCTCTCTCTCTCTCTCTCTCTCTCTCTCTCTCTCTCTCTCTCTCTCTCTCTCTCTCTCTCATTTTTCATTGCAGTCGTATGAGTGTAGTTTTTTTTTTTGTATATTTTCAAAGTTTCTCGTTTTATCAATTCTCTGCGTCTCTTATGGACATATTTTGGTTCTAATTTTATCTCCTGATGTTATTTAATTCCACAATTTCTACTCATCAATTCAGAGGCGGGGGTAATATTTGTCTCCCCTCTCTCTCTCTCTCTCTCTCTCTCTCTCTCTCTCTCTCTCTCTCTCTCTCTCTCTCAATCCACTTGGCTGGCAGGATGGAGGAGTAGCATGGTGCGTCTGCCCTACCCCCACACAGTGCTCCCTAAAGTGCCGGTATAAAACATCCTGTCGGTGTGCCTCG
>NC_066563.1:1286140-1306140 GCF_024679095.1 Eriocheir sinensis
ATATTATTTCATTACGACCAGAAGAAGCTTTGTAGAACATGAGAAAGCGGTACAAGACGACAAAACTGAGAAGAAAATATACATATATAAATACATATGTAAATAAACGTTTTCTCGGTCAAAATTAAAAGCAAAAAAAAAACGAAGGTGTGAGCAGCATGCGTCACCTCGTGCATGAATTAAAGTGCAAAGGGATATCTCGTCACACTCAGTAATATTCCGCATGAGAGGGATTCTCATGCCTCTACTTCACTTTCACAGATAAACCCTGCAAGACTCTGTTTTCCACTTTATCGTTATTTAGTATTTACTTGTGCCTAAAATCATGATGTGGATATCGAGGCTGCTCTTAAACTGGACTGTAACCTGACATTGATTTTTTTTACTATATTTTCGTTTTCGGGGAGGATTTGACCGGCATATATTTGTTTTCACATGAGATCAGACTGTCAGTTGATATTCTACCTTGGCTTAATTAACTTAAAGTGATGAGAAAAATGGAAAAAGAACATAAGTTAGGCTTACAGGGGCTGCCTTGTATAGGCCAACCAGCCTCTTACAGACGCCTTACGTTCTTATGTTTATATGTTCTTATAACAATGATAATAATAATAACAATAATTACAATAATGATAATAATAATAAAAGTAATAATAATAATGATAATAGTAATGATATTAAGTGAGACACGATTGAGGGGATTAGGAGCACGTAGAAGAGAGAGAAGAGGAGGAGGAGGAGGAGAAGGAGGAAGAAACAAACTAAGAAAAATATGAGTAAGCGTAAAAATAAAGCAGAAATAAAGTGAATTGAAGGTGGAGGAGAAAAGTGAGGGGAATGAGCCTGAAAAGGAGGGCGAGAAGGAGGAGGAGGAAGAGGAGGAGGCGGAGGAGGAGGAGGAGGAGGAGGAGGAGGAGTCGCCGGAACCACGAGGTCTGTCTGGGATAAAAACGGTGCGAGAGTCTGTAAAATGGTTAGCAGATGTGAAGCTAATGGGGGGAATCGTTCGAGAGAGAGAGAGAGAGAGAGAGAGAGAGAGAGAGAGAGAGAGAGAGAGAGAGAGAGAGAGAGAGAGTAAAACCGAAACCAAAACTTTGCCGTATCAGTAAAAAGTATTGGTTCTCCTGAGGCAAAGAAAACAAAAACAAACAAAAAACTTGAAATAAAACACAAAAGGAACGAAAAAAATTTTTATAGAAAAAACACACTAATAAAAACATAAATCTAACCCATAATAAGGAAAGAAACGATAGAAGTAAAGATAAATAAAGAGATAGAGACAAAAATAGAGATGAAGACGAAGAGAAAAAAATATATATATCTTCTTATCCTCGTCCCCAAAAGGAGGAAGAAAAATAAAGTCTCTGAGAGGAAGAAAAAAGGTAATCTAAATATAAAGTTTGAAACGCGAGGAGGAAATTAAAGTAAAAAATGAGAGAAAAAAATAAAGAAATTCAGAGGAAGTAAATTTGAGTCCCATTTGTGGTCTTCTTAGCGTGAAGAAAAAACATAATTAAGCCTAAATAGAACTTAATGAAGGAGAAATTGAGAGAGAGAGAGAGAATATCAGCCGGATAATACAATACACGACTTAACACTTTCATAATTCTCTCTCTCTCTCTCTCTCTCTCTCTCTCATTTGCACGTAATCGTTCCCTAAATCTCTCTTTCCACTCTCTTCACTCTTCTCTCTCCCACGTTATCGCATCTCCCTATCTCTCCTCCGCCCTAATATCTCTATCTCTCGCCTATCTCCCTTCCCCGTATCTCATTTTACAGGCGCTTTCTCGCTTCGCTTAACAAAGATAAGAAGCCATTGTTTTGATACCAGATGGTGGAGGGGAAGAAGGTGTAGGGGGGAGTGTTAATGGCTGTGGTGGTGGTGGGATGATTGTAGGGGTGGTGGTGGTGGTGGTGGTGGTAAAAGTTATATTTGTTGAGGGAAAAGACGGAGATTCGGTGAAGTGAGTTTGTCAGTAAGTAAATGTACAATAAAATAATTAAGAGAGAAGGAATATAATCGAACAAATAGGGAAAGGAAATGAGAAAGAAAAGACACTGAAAATAGGAAACAAAATATGAGATACAATGCAGGTAGGAAAAAATATAAACTAGAGAAAAAAAAAAGAGTGAGGAAGGAAAATATAGGCAGTAAATAGGAAATAAATGGTGGGAGACGATATGCAGATGAGAAGAATGTTGTTGTTTATGTATGAGGAAGTGTATAAGATTTTCCTCATTATTTTTATTTTTTATTTATTTTATTTACAGCCGTCTCATTTGTTGTAAAGAAAAATACCAGTGCGGAAAATCTTACACACTTCCTCATACATAAACAACAAAAAAAGAGGGGGAAAAAGGGAAAAAAGGGGGAGTGAGGAAAAAGGAAAATAAAGGCAGCGAACAGAAAAATTGGGAAAAAAATGCAGATGGGAAGATCAAAAAAAGGCAACATCTTCAAACCTTTCTCATACATAAATAATAACACACACACACACACACACACACACACACACACACACACACACACACACACACACACACACACACACACTATCAGCCATTAAAAAAGAGTAACACTGGGCGCCTCTTTCCGTCCTTTGACTCACCTGGACGGACGCTGACGAGGCAGGTGAGAAGAGAGGGACTCGACGCCGCCTCTGCCACGTCCATCCTGCGGGGAGAGAGAGAGGGAGGTTAACACACACACACACACACACACACACACACACAAGTACCCCCCCCCCCACACACACACACTCCTCTCTAACACTGCACATTCAACCTTGCGTCCAGTCCTAATCTCCCTTGCCCGTGAAGTGACAGATGTGAGGATGCTGTGAGGCTGTGGGGGGTGAGGGGAAGAGGGGAAGGGAGGTGATAAAGGGGGAGGCAGGTGGGCTTTGAGGTGAGGCTGGTGGGTGCGTAAAGGGCTGCCTCGCTCTATGTAGTAGCACATCAAACAGAGCCATAAATATCGTGTTAACACAAACTCGTTAATTTCTGGGCGACAAACAGTTTTTTATTGCCACCATCACCCCGCACATTTGGTTCCTCTCTCTCTCTCTCTCTCTCTCTCTCCTTAGTCTGAACCTTATCATTCTGTGCAGTTTTATTGAGCATTTTTTTATTCCTTGCCTTCATTTTCAAGATTTTAATATTTTTCCTGCCCTCTCTCTCTCTCTCTCTCTCTCTCTCTCTCTCTCTCTCTCTGCCTGTAACCTTCAAAATATAGATTTTTCTTTTTATATTTCTCGTTATTTTAAATTTATTTAGTAGGTGTTTTCTGTGTTCGTGCCCCTACCGTGTGTCTCAACGAAGGACGCAGGACACGGAAAAGAAAGATGACAAAAGAAACAAAGAAACATGGAAGGACCATCACAAGGCACATTTGAATTGCACCAGAACCTGACGAAGAAAAAAATATATGTAAAGAAAGTGTTCGCTCTGAGACAAAGAAAAAAAAGAGAGGAACGCAAGACAGGAAGAACGAGGACCGACAGACTAAGCAAAGAAAGAAAACCGGAAAACAAAATAAAATGACAGAAAGAAAAGAAAGACTAATAGAGGAAAGATAAAGAAAAAAAATCATAAGAAAAAAAGAAAATGAAGACAAACTACAAACGGAAAGACAGAAATATAAGCAAGACAAAAACAAAACAAAAAAATAATGGAAACAATGAACAAAAAAAGTGTTTGTTCCAAGGCACGAAAATACAAAAAGGAAAAAAAAAATATAAAGGGCCACGTTGACTCTTTACCTGGTCCGCCGCACCTGTCCAAAAAGGAAAATAAAAGTGAAAGGGAAAAATGAGAAAAGAGAAAAAGAGAGAAAAACCGAACCCTTTCCTGGAGGAGGCGACTTGGCGTACCTTTGTTGTGCCACGCTGGAGGAAAACATCAGAATTCCCTTATTTTCAACATTTTTTGATCTTGTTATTTGTTCTCCTAAGTCAGAAATCGTTGTCCCTGTTCGTAACTTCCCCCCCCCCTCCCCCCTCCTTTCTTCTTTCTTTGTCTTCTTTTCCTTCTATTGTTGTTATTCTTTTCCTCTTATTATTATTATTGTTCCTTATTTTTCTCTTTTCTTGTATTTTTCATTGGTATTATATTTCTGCAGCTCCATTTGTTTCTCTTTCCTATATTATTTTATCCTCTCTTTCACTGTTCCCTCTTCTTCTTCTTCTTCTTTTCTTTCCTTCTTTTTCGTCTTCTTCTATTTTTCATTCGTTTTACACTTTCACACCTTTATCCGTTTAACTTTTCTTTACTCTTATATCCTCTCTTCCTCTTTTCCTTCCTCCTCCTCCTCCTCCTCCTCCTCTAGGGTGCAGCAAAAAGCTTTCCGCCTTATTTGATCTTCCACTTTCACCTCCACTGCACTCCCAACTCTTCGCTTGCAATGTTGTTTCTCTCTCTCTCTCTCTCTCTCTCTCTCTCTCTCTCTCTCTCTCTCTCAGGCACTGCGGAGGTCACTGCCCCCCATAATCCTTGTCACCAGTCCTTCCCGTCACCCAGGAAGCGGCGGCCTTGGGAGTCACTGCGTTAAAAATGCTTCTATTTCACCCACTTCCGAGGTGTTGAGTTGACGCCCTCACTTCCTTCCTCTTACTCTTTCTTGCTCTTCCTCTCTATGTCCTCCTTCCGTCTTTACTCCTCTCCTCCACCTCCTTCTCTTTTTCCTCCTCTTCGGTCGTTTATCTCTTTTTCCTCTCCTCTCTCCCTGATCTTTCGTCTCTTGTTTTTTTTTGTCTCTTCCTCTTCCCTTCTTCTTCTTCGACTTCGACTTGGACTTCGACTCTCGCTCTCGCTCCTGTATTCTTCTTGCCTCCTCGGACTCCAAGAAGTGATGACACGCGTACTTTCGCCTTGCTCTTATATCGTAAAGGTTTCAACATTTCTTGTGATTTTGCAACATTTTACCGCCGCTAAAAATACCCCCAAAGAAATATAAAGTTAAGGAAACACGGAGCGGAAAACCGAGGCAACTTAACATTAAACGAATATTTTCAACTTAGTTTTGATGTGTTTTTTTTAAAGTTGCAGACGCACACTCATCGTTTTCTTTGCTCCCAGTGACGTGTGGGGCATAGAGGGAAGCCGCCAGTCTGCATCTTACGATATTATTACGAAACCTTAAATTCATCTTTCATAGAGCCAACTCAAGATGATTATGATGATGATGATGATGATTAGTGAAGTTTAGAGTTTAGTTAAGAGTTTAATGAAGCTTAGAGTTTCGTAAAGTACCAAGAGGGAAAGAAAGGCAAAAGGAAAAAAGAGAACATGGTAAGGCAGTCTCAAGGAAGAAACATTTATAAGATGAAAAAGGATGAAAGAAAATGAGAAGTGGGAGGGGGAGGAGGGCGGGGACTCATGCATATTACGTAGGAATGAATTAATCTCTCTTGGTGTAATACAGAGATAATGAAGATAAAGAGAAGATTATAAAGTATTCTTGAAGTAGGAGATAACCATAGGAGGAAAAGAAGGAAAGAAAAAAATGTCACATGTAATAATTTTCTGGAACCGAACCCGCCTTTCCTAGTGTAGTAAAACAGGAAAAGTAAAGCTGAGTGTTTTCTTGAGAAGGAAAATAGGGAAATAAAGCTAGAAGTAAGTGTTTAGTGAGTGTCAGAGTGGGGTGTTAAAGGAGAGGCCAGGAAAAGGAGGAGACGGAGGAGAAGGAGGAGGAGGAGGAAGAAGAATTCAAGGAGGAGGAGGAAGAAGAAGAAGAATTTGAGGAGGAGGAGGAGGAGGAGGAGGAGGAGGAGGAGGAGGAGGAGGAAGAAGAAGAAGAATTCGAAGAGGAGGAGGAGGAGGAGGAGGAGGAGGAGAAGGAGGAGGAAGAAGAAGAAGAAAAATTCGAGGAGAAGGAGGATGAGGAGTAAGAAGAAGAAGAATTCGAGGAGGAGGGGGAGGAAGAGAAACGGCGCCTCTTCCTCATCACAAATTAACAGTCTAATGGAGATAAACTTTTCGCATCAGCCAACTTTACTTTATCAACCGTCTTTAATCGAGCAAGTTCGTGTCGCGGGAAGTTACGTCGGGTGTCGCAACTTTAGATAGACCCTTGAAGTTGCGTGTGTGTGTGCCTGTGTGTGTGTGTACGTGTGTGTGTGGGGGGGGAGGGGGAGGGGGAGGTAAGGTAGGGAGCCAGACACACACTCACACACACACACACACACACACACACACACACACACACACACACACACACATACACACACACACACCTGTAGCACCCACCAGCATCCTTTCCCCACGCCAGACCAACTTACGGCCTACACTGTTTATGCACAACCACGAAAAAGGGAGTGGAGGAGGAGGAGGAGGAAGAACAAGAGAACCAAGTGCAGGAGGAGGAAGAGGAGGAGGAGGAGTAAGAGAAGGAGAAAGAGGACTAAAACAAGAATCACGAATGGTTAGTATGGGAGGGTAAGAGGAGAAGGTGGGAACAGAAGACGAGCAAGAGAATGTAAGGAGAGGAAGGAAGGAAAGGAGGAAGGAAGGAAGGAGGAAGGAGGGCAGACAGATTCTCCGTGGTTAAGAGGCTTTCTGGGAGCTCTCACGGCGAGTTGCCCAAAGCTTTGTTCGCTCTTATATTCCATTAGCGGAGTCGGGGCCACGAATCAGCCTAGATCGTCTGCCGCAGGGGGGAAGGCGCGCACCTCACCTGTCCGTAGAGCAGGCAGGTAAAGGGCAAAAGGTGCATTGGAAGACGTCCTGCTTATGTTTAGGACCAGCGCCGTTTCCTTCCTTCCTTTACTCATTCTTCTGTCTGTCTATCGTTTTTCTACCTGTTTCTTTTGGGAGGCGCACACCACACCTGTCCGTAGAGCAGACAGGTAAAGGGCAAAAGGTGGATTGGAAGGCGTCCTGCTTTTGTTTAGGTCCAGCGTCATTTCGTTTTTCCTTCCACTCATTCTCAGTCTGTATTCCGTTTCTCTATTTGTTTCCTTTTCTTCTTTTACTTTTCTCTCCTATTTTACTCATTTTCTTCTTCATCCACTCGTATCTCCTGCTCTGCTTCTCTGCTTCTGTTTTCTCTTATTCCCCTTCTTTCGTTCTTTCCTCCTCCATAGTCAGTCTGTCTCCGTTTATTCTGTTTCCTTCGGTTCCTTCTTTCTCTTCTTCCTCCTTCGGCTCCTCCTTCAAGCAGAAAGAGAACGGAGCTTTCCCTCGATACCTCCTCCTTGTTTTATGTCACTGTCTCCCTTTATTCTGCTTCTTCCGTCTCTTCCTCCTCAACTTATTCTTTCTCCTCTTTCGCCTCCCTCTCTTCAAGCAATAGAGAAGGGCGTTGGGACCAAGTGTTATTTACCGGCTGTTGTAAAAGGGTTCAATATTAGCCCCTGCAGGCGACTTTAGCCGTTCTTCAGAGAAAATCGGGTTGAAATGTCGGGGGAAAATTGCGTTTCCCGGCACGACGAGATGCTTACGTTATCCCCGAAGGAGGCAGAAGCAGCGCTCGCTTTAGTTTCTTGGGCTTAGCGACCTGGAGGCGTCGAGAGGGCCATTCTGAGGTGGGGAAGGAAGAGAAGGCGGAGGGGGAGAATGGTGGATGCTATGTGTCCGTGCGTGATGTCACTGTTACGAGTTTGTTCTTGAAAGAGACTACTAATCTTGTTGTTGTTGGTGCTCCTAATGGTGGTTTTAGTATTACTTATATCCAAGAACTGCGCAACAACAACAACAGCTACAACTATTACTACTACTACTACTACTACTAAAACTACTACTACTACTACTATCACTTTTACTACTACTACGACTACTACTACTACTACTACTACTACTAATAATAATAATAATAATAATAATAATAATAATAATAATAATAATAATAATAATAATCTTACAATTACCCTTTCTCCCACCACCACCACCACCACTACCTCCGCCACCCCCACCCCCACCCCCAACCACCACGACCATCACCCATTAGATTCAGTGCAGATCGGCAACTCCTGACTGTCCCCTCGGCGGCCACTCCCTCCCCGGACCGGAGCACGCCCCTTCTCTAAATTATATTAGGGTTCTGCCGCGTCCCTCGCTACTGTTACAGCCCCTGAGTCGTGTAGGGAGACGAAGCAGCGTGTAGAGGCGAGAGGGGAGCTCCGAGGGGGACGGGTAGGACATGTACTCTGGGAAGGGGAGGAGGAAAGTGAGAGCGAGAGAGAAAGGCTGAGGGAAGGGCAGGCAGGATGGAAGGCCCAAAATAACGTAGAGGCAGCAATGAGAGTGAGAGTAGAAGGTAAGAGGAGCATCAGGGAAATAAGGAGAGGGAAGGCAAAGGGACAGAAGGGAGGGAGAGAGAGGTTGAGTAAGGATACGAAGGAAGGGCCACAATAACGTAGATGTCGCAATGAGAGTAAGAGCAGATGGCAGGAGCAGCATAAGGGGAACAAGAAGAGGGAGGGAGAAGGGACTGAAGATGCAACGAGGGCACGGTAAGATAGCAGGGACATGAGAGATTAAGGCAATGGCGAGTGGGCGTCGGCAGGGGATGCGTGCAGGGAAGGGCCGGGATGTAGGGGCGAGTCCCGTGAGAGGGTAAGAACGAGACAATGAGAGTAGAGAGAAAGGGGAGGAAGAGGGAAGTGTCTAGGGTGATGAGGAGGGAGGAGAGAGGGTGGAAGAAGATGAGGGTGCTTAAACGAAAGGGAAGGAGACGCCATAAGAAGAGAAGAGGAGGTAGGGAGAGGACGAAGAGGAGGAAGAGGAGGAGGAGGAAGAATGGGGCACATGAGGGTAATGGGAAGTGGAAAGTTGTTTACTGCGCCCAAACGGTCCATTTCGCTGCAGGAGGCGGAGGGCAGCACGCAGGACACCAACACAGCATCCCAGACAACACGACAAAGAACGGCACAGGACAACACACGCAGCACAACACAGGACACCAACACAGCATCCCAGAAAACACGACAAAGAACGGCACAGGACAACACACGCAGCACAACACAGGACACCAACACAGCATCCCAGACAACACGACAAAGAACGACACAGGACAACACACGCAGCACAACACAGCACAACACAGCACCCCAAACAACACGACAAAGAACGACACAGGACAACACACGCAGCACAACACAAGATACCAACACAGCACCCCAAACAACACGACAAAGAACGACACAGGACAACACACGCAGCACAACACAACGAACCCAAAGAAAATAATACAAGGGACAGAAAATAACAAAGGACGGCGATTTTTCTTTAGAGTACACACAATGCAATTTCAAGCAGGTGTAGAAAGAGAGAAAATGATCCCCAGAACGAGATATGAATGCGGAATGAGGACGAGTACACACACACACACACACACACACACACACACACACACACACAACACGGCAGAGGACAACAAAACACACAACACAGAACAAAGCAACACAAACTCAAAGACAGACAACACAAAATAAGGAACAGTACACCCACACCCACACGGGCACCCACACCCACACAACACGGCAAAGGACAACACAACACAGAGCAAAGCAACACAAACACAACACAACACAAAGCGGATAAAATAAAACATCCCAACACTAAAGAAAACTTTTTACATTTTAGCGCCAAATATCTCCGGATCAACAAATACAGCAAATAAAAACAAATGAACGACGCATCAGAGAAAAAAAAGTAGCGAAAAAAACTCATAACGAAGCATAAAGCAACTCAAATTAGAACACAAAACAGTAAAACGACCGCTAAAAATACACTTAGGGTAAACACGATATAGGCCTCCCGCATAGACGTAAAAAAACGCTATATAGCACCACGAAAATAAAAAAAAGCAAGACAGCATAAAAAAAGCCGTAGATGAAAAACAAAACATGGCAGAACGCAACACTGAGGAACACAAAAAAGACGAGCAGAACAAGACCAAGAGAAGAACAAGTTTCCCGTCACTGCCCCAAAACACACGAAACACAAGGACACGAAAGACACAAAAGGACTGAAGAAGCACAACAAAACACGACGCAATGCAACAGAACATAACGAAAAAAAGTGTACAAGTACAAAACTATACAAGTCTGAGGACAAGCTATACACACACACACACACACACACACACACACACACACACACACACACACAGAGAGAGAGAGAGAGAGAGAGAGAGAGAGAGAGAGAGAGAGAGAGAGAGCAAGTCTGAGGACAAACACACACACACACACACACACACACACACACACACACACACACACACACACACACACACACAGAGAGAGAGAGAGAGAGAGAGAGAGAGAGAGAGAGAGAGAGAGAGAGAGAGAGAGAGAGAGAGAGAGAGAGAGAGAGAGAGAGAGAGAGAGAGAGAGAGAGAGAAACCCATAAAAATAACAAGAGAAAGCCACGACGCCCGCAGGAGACATTGCAGGAGAACAAACTATGAAGCGTTGTGAGAAAACGACTAACAAGAACATACAGCCGTGTTCTGAGAGAGAGAGAGAGAGAGAGAGAGAGAGAGAGAGAGAGAGAGAGAGAGAGAGAGAGAGAGAAGGAAAAAGAAAGAACAGAAGGAACAGAGGGAAATAAAGACAAAGAAAGAAAGAAAAAAGAAAGAAAGAGAAAGAATAAATGAATGAATGAGAGAGAGAGAGAGAGAGAGAGAGAGAGAGAGAGAGAGAGAGAGAGAGAGAGAGAGAGAGAGAGAGAGAGAGAGAGAGAGAGAACGGCCACAACCCTTCATCTCCTGTACCAAAGTGAGGAGAATGAGGACGAAGAGGAAGAGGCAAAAGGAAGAGGAAAAGGAGAAAGAGGAGGAGGAGAAGGAGGAGGAATAAAGAGAAGGAAAGAAAACAGGAATACGCCGGAGGAGAGTAAGCTAAGTAAAAAAAAAAAAGAAGAAAAAGAATATTTCACGCTTATGAACCGAAATAAAATGGAAAATTGCACACATATATTCTCCTTAGAACAAAAACTACCCACAAGAAAAGTGTAAGAAAAGGAAAATGAAGAACACGTGGCCGGGAGGGAAAATAACTAAGAGAGAGAAGAGAGTCAAATATTGTGTCTTTTTTTCGTCTGTGTTTTAATCGCCCCAAAAATGATGGATATGAATCTTTCCTGCCGTCAAGCTAAAAAATTTTCTCTCCTCCTCTTCCTCTTCCTCTTCTTCCTCCTCCTCCTCTTCCTCTTCTAACCGGCCGGAGATGGAGTTGGATGAGAATGTCCCGTCTAGAAAGGACTTTTTGACGCTCTCTCTCTCTCATGTTTTTTTTTATTTTCTTCTGTTTTTTTTTCCTCTCTCTCTCTCTCTCTCCAAGTTCATTCATGTTTCTTTTTATATTTTCGTTTCCCTCTTTGTTTCTTTTTCCCGTTTTTTTTTATTATCTTAAACGTTTTCTTCTTAATGACGTCTTTCCTTAACGTTTTCTCACAATGACCATTATTTTCTCTCTCTCTCTCTCTCTCTCTCTCTCTCTAAAGTCGTTTATGTCAGCTTAAGGGAACAAGACAAGGACACCGAAAAGGGATAAAAAAGAAAATGAAAAGGAGGAGGAAGAGGAGCAGAAATTGGAAAAGAAGAAGAAGAAGAAGAAGAAGAAGAAGAAGAAGAAGAAGAAGTAAAAAAGAAGAAGAAGAAGAAGAAGAAGAAGAAGAAGAAGACGAAGAAGAAGAAGAAGAAGAAAAAAGAAAAGAAAAAGACAAAGAAGAAGAAGAAGAAGAAGAAGAAGAAAGGAGGAGAAACGGGAGGAGGAGGAGGAGGAGGAGGAGGAGGAGCGTGTCCGAGGAGGATGGCGACTCCCTCGAGAAACGTAAATAACAAACTATGATAAACGAGAAATAACGCTCAGGATATATTTTTGCCATTAATCGCCTCTTCAGATAATGTATTTTCCTCCGAGGCCTCTCTCTCTCTCTCTCTCTCTCTCTCTCTCTCTCCTATACATTTTTCCTCTTCATAATGGTGAGAAAGTATTTTAAATGCTGTATTCATATTATTTTTTTTTTTCTTTTTCCAGGATGAGATGAAGAAAAGGACAGAAGACAAATTCGGTGTTGTTAGACGCTTTCGGCTCTCACATCAGCAATTTCCAAAGGACAAAAAGGAGATTAGTCGGGTCTTTACGAGTGTTATTTTAGTTTCAGGGTACAGAAGAAGGGTCAGACTACCACTAAGGTCATAAAACTACCCCTGGAAATAGTTTCATGGTACAGAAGAAGGGTCAGACTACCACTAAGGTCATCAAACTACCCCTGGAAATGCCCACAACTCCTACGAAAACCTTGTCTAGTATGTGTGGTCATTGTGAGAAAACGTTAAGGAAAGACGTCATTAAGAAGAAAACGTTTAAGATAATAAAAAAAAAGGGAAAAAGACGAAATTTTTAAGGGTCAGACTACCACCAGGGTCATCTAACTACCCCTGGAAATGCCCACCACTCCCACGAGAGCCATGTCAAATATGTGTGCTTGGCCGACGAAATTTTTAAGAATACGAAACAAAGTAACAACGAGAGATGACCACCGAGCTAAGAGGAGAGATAAGGGGAGCAATATGAAGAGAGATGGGAGACGAGAAATGAGGAAAAATAAGTTAAAAGGAGATACATGTGGAAAAATGAGACGGAAGATAAAAGTAAAGATGTGAGGAAAATTAAGGCACAATGTAAGATTAGATTATACGAGGAGGAAAAATGAATAAAAAGAAATTATGAGGAAAAATAAGACGAAAGAATGAAATATGAAAAATAAGTTAAAAGGAGATACATGAGGAAAAATGAGACGGAAAGTAGAAGTAAAGCTGTAAGGAAAATTGAGGCAAAATGTAAGATTAGATTATACGAGGAGGAAAAATGAATAAAAAGAAACTATGAGGAAAAATAAGACGAAAGAGTAAAATATGGGAGTTAGGAAAAGTAAGAAAATGACACGAAGATAGAAGTAAAGATGTGAGGAAAATTAAGGCAAAATGTAAAATTAGATAATATATGAGAAGGAAAATTAATAAAAAGTAACTATGAGGAAAAATAAGACGAAATAATGAAATATGGTAGTTAGTAAAAGTAAGGCCAAATAAAATATACCAGATGAGAGGAAGAAAAAAAAGATAAATTGAAAAATATGAGGAAGACTAAAACGAAAGAGAAATATTTATAAGGAAAAGCAGGACGAAAGATCAGAGAGGAGAGGAGGAGAGAAGAAAAGTGAGGAGATGAGAAAAGAAAAGACAAAAGAAAAGACAAAGGACATAAAAAGAAAAAACTATAATAGAGATAAATTAACAAACACGACACTAACGAAACAAGCAAAAGAAAACAACAACAAAAACATCTCCATTTTTTGTATATATTCACTTACACAAAATCATCACACTACTTCATATTCTTATTAAAAAAGAAAGATATTCCCCCTGAAGACGCGAAACAGTGAAACATTATCTCACTTTATTAACACTCCGAGACATTATTAAAAAGATGAAACTTCAAGATGTGTAAAAAAAATGTCATTAAGTAGTGACAATACATTTCCTTGTCAGGGGCGAGAAAAAGAAAGTGACAGGAGGAGGAGGAGGAGGAGGAGGAGGAGGAGGAGGAGGAGGAGGGCGAACATGAGGACGAGGGGGAGGAGGAAGAGGAGAAGAAAACAGTGGGGAAACGGATGTATTATTATTATTATCATTATTATTATTATTATTATTATTATCAGTAGTAGTAGTAGTAGTAGTAGTAGTAGTAGTAGTAGTAGTAGTAATAAAAGAAGCAGTAGTAGTTCTTGTTATTGTTGTTGTTATAGTATTAATGAAAAGTGACGAAAAACATAAAAAAAGAAAACAAGAGGAATAAAGAAAAGAAAACAAAAGAGCTTCAGAACCAACAGAAACACCACGAATATAAATAATAAAAAAAAATCTCGCATATATTAAACTTTTGAAAATGGAGAAGAAAAAAATAATACAAAGCAGACAAAGCAGAGAAGAAAAGTTAAATAAAAATAAGCAGGAGACGGAGATAAGAATGGAGGAGGGGAGATAGGAGAAGACACGTCCAGGAGTAAACAACTAGGACGGGAGGAAGGAAGATAAAGGAGGAGGAGGAGGAGGAGCAGGAGGAAGAGGAGGAGGAGGAGGAGGAGGAGGAGGAGAGTATTTTGTCCCAGTGAAGGATACAGAGAGAGAGAGAGAGAGAGAGAGAGAGAGAGAGAGAGAGAGAGAGAGAGAGAGAGAGAGAGAGAAGAGTACAAATTCAGCTAATATCAACCAATCACACAAAAACAGACATACAAATATACACACTTACAATAGGAATCACGCACATACAGTCTCTCTCTCTCTCTCTCTCTCTCTCTCTGTTCCATGTCATGTTTCCTTTCCATTTTCATTTCTCTCGCTGTTGCATTTTTCTTCTCGAGCTTCTACAATTCCTCTTCCTTTCTCTCCCTCCCTTCCTTCCCTCCCTCCCTCCCCTTCCCCCTTCTCTCCCTCCCTCCCCTGATAATATTATGCCGCCCTGAGGATCTTCTTCTTTTATTTGGGTGGAGAATAGCGAGATCACAGGATTCCCTCTCCTTCAATTCTCCTTCACCTGCTTAGCGTAGAAAATTGGCCCCGCGTCTCCTCCCTCCTCCTCCATTCCCTTCTCCTTTTTTCCTGTTTTTTTATTCTCCCTCTCTCTCCATTTTCACTCCATTTATCCCATCCACCCGCCTCCCATCTTCCTTTATTTCCGGGCCTCCCCTTCGCTCTCTTTGTCCCCACCCTCCTCTTCCTCCTCCTCCTCTGTCCCCTCTCTTTCCTTTTGTCCCCTTCCTTCCCCTCTCCCTCTCTCTCTTCCCCCTCTCCCTCCCTTTTTCCCTCTGGTCTCTCCCTCTCCCTCAGAAAAATCTATTTCCTGCGATCGTCCGATTTCTGGTTCCTCTTGTCAGTGTTTTGAAGTGGCTTTACTAACAATATTTGCGTGAATCTATTTCTGGACACGGGAGAAAAATGTTATGGTGTGTATGTGTGTGTGTCTGTGTGTGTGTGTGTGTGTGTGTGTGTGTGTGTGTGTGTGTGACCTATGGCAGACTAAAGCAAAACTGGCAAAATGGTACAAAGATGTTAAAAAGAAGTAGAAATGAGACTATGACGCTTTTTAAATGACTCGAGAGAAGGAAAAAAGAAAATCTAATGCGTGTAAAGAATAAATGAGGAGAGTAAACGTTCACAAATCCTCCATAACCTTACATACTGAACGCCATTAGATGAAAAATATTGCCCATTACTCGGGGAGGGAAAAAACGTGATATCTTCCTTCCTTCCTTTTTTTTCATCTCTCTCTCTCTCTCTCTCTCTCTCTCCGCCATTCCTTCTTCCGTCCCTCTCATTCTCTCCATACGCCATCATTTTTCTCTTCTTCCTCCCCATCTTCCACTCTCTTGCCTCCTTTCTTTTTTTTTCTTTCTCGTTATTCCTTCCTTCATTTCCTACCATTCTTCTTTCCTTCCTATAAAGTTTTCAGTCTCCTTTCTTAATCCCTTCACTCTCTTTTCTTTTTCCGCTCCTCTCCTTTCCTCTAATCGTAACTTTCCATCTTTCTTTTCTTCTCATCCATTATTTTCCAACTTCCATTCTTCTTCTTTTTCATCCATATGTTGCCTTTCTTCCTTACCTCCAATCCTTCACCCTCTCCTTCTCTCTCCATGTTCCTTCTTTCTTTCCTCCCTTCGTCCCTCTTCTTCTCCTCCATATGCTTTCATTTTAATTTCCTTGTCGTGTTTTCACTCTTTTTCATCTTCATTTTCCGCCTCTCTCTTTTCTCAGTTTACACTCTCTCCTTTTCAATCCTTCTATCCTTCTTTTCTACCTGTCTTCCCTTCAATTCCTTCCTTCTCCTACATCCTTCTTTTTTGTCTTCTAATCTTTCACTCTTCTTCTTCTCGTTTTGTTTTCCCCTTTAATCCTGATGTTCTTCCTTCCATATCCTACGCTGTTCAAAAAGTCCTTCTTCTTTTTGTCTCCTAATCTTTCACTCTTCTTCTTCTCGTTTTGTTTTCCCCTTTAATCTTGATGTTCTCCTTCCTTCCATATCCTACGCTGTTCAAAAAGTCCTTAATCACGTACAGGGCCGGAAGTGGAGTCCTGCGGTGTGAAAAACGGCCCCCATCCTTCTCCTGAAAAGAGCCTCATGCCCCCTCCTCCTCCTCCTCCATATCTTCCCTCCACTTCCTCCATACTCTTCCTCCCCTCCATCCTCCTCTCTCCTCTCTCTTCCCTTTACACACACACGATTTAAAGGACAATCTCACGAGGTTACTCTTGCTTCCATCCTCCTCCTCCTCCTCTTCCTCCTCCCCCTCCTCTTCCTCCTCCTCCTCCACGTTCTCCATGGCCTACTTTTTCTCTCTCATATATCTCAATTCCTTCTTCCAGTTTTTCACAGAATTTTTGTACCCAGCCATCCGTTCTTATATATTTTGTCTGTCTGTCTGTCTGTCTGTCTATCTGTCGGTCTGTCTGTCTCTCCCAACCCACGCCATCTCTCTCTCTCTCTCTCTCTCTCTCTTTTCATAGTGTTACAGTATTATCGATATTTCTTTTTTCTTCCTCTGCTCTTTTTTCTCCTTTATTTGTTTTTTTTTCCTTTTCCTTTTTTTCTTTCTTGCAGAGGTCAATCTTTTTACCTTTCCTCTGTTTCTCCTCTTTCTTCTCTATACTCTCTTCCAGCCGCTCGCTTTCCTCCTCCTCCTCCTCCTTTTTTTTTCCTTTTTCTTGTTCTTGTTCTTCTTCTTCTTCTTCTTCTTCTTTCCCTTTTTCCTCTTCCTCCTCCTCCTCCTCCTCCTCTGTCACCCCTCTTCCTCCTTCTTCTTCATTTTCTTCTTTTTCTTCCTCCCCTTTTGCCCCTTTCTCCTCCTCCTCCTCCGCCTCTCCTCTGTCACCTCTCCGTCCTCCTCCTCCTTCGGCTGCTTCTCCTTCTCCCTCCTCCTCCTCCTCCTCCTGATTCTCTTACTCTATCACCTCCTCCTCCTCCTCCTCCTCATAAGAGTGAACCATTGCACGTGGGTCGCTCGGCCGTGAGTCGGGTTCAATGCTTCGTTCCCAAATTCGGTTCGGCTCGTCAGGACATTTCGAAGCAGAATGTAAACGGCGAAAATACACGAAAGATTTTTGACACACTATTTTTCTTGAGTATTTTTGTTGTCATTGTTGCCAGACGATTACGAAAAAAAATAGAGATGAAGTAACGAGGAGGAGGAGGAGGAGGATAAGGAGGAGGAGGAGGAGAAGGAAAAGAAGGGAGAGGAAAAGGAAGGTGAAGAGGGGCAAGATTATGATTAGTATGGTGATGATGATGATGGTGATGATGATGATGATGGTAAGAAGGAACAAAAGGAAAAGGATGAAGATTAGAAAAAGTAAAAGAAAATGAACAAGAACAAAAAGAACAAGCGCAAGAACAAGAACACGAAGAAAATATTATCACCATCAACAACAACAAGAATAATAAAAACAAAAACATCAACAGTTACATGGACGCACAAACAAAAAAAATGAGAGGAAACATGGAAATGCTGACTGGAGAAGGAGGAAACAGAGGCGAAGAAAGAGGAGGAGGAAGAGAAGGAAGAGAAGAAGAGGACAAGGATTAGGAAGAGGAGGAGGAGGAGGAGGAGGAGGAAGTGGAGCAGGAGGAAGAGAAGAGAAAGGAGGAGCAAGAGCAGAAGAGGGAAGAGAAGTGGAACAGGAAGGAGAGGATGGAAAAGGAGGAAGAGAAAAATTAAGAGAAAGAGGAAAAATAGGAGGAACAGGAGGAGACAGAGGAGGAGGAAAGGGAGGAGGGTAACAAAAGTCCAAGCTGGCGGGTGTAGGGGAGCCTAATTCAGTTTCCCGTGACAGGTAGACAAAAAGGTGAGGTGGCCGCCGGGGGGGAAGTTAGCGCCGACACTAACTTCTGATCAGCCGTCAAAAACTAACGCCCTAAAGTTGGCATATGCCGCGACCCTGCCCGCCTCTTCCCGCCTCTCTTCTTCCTCCCTCCCTTCGTCCTCTTTCCTTTATTTTCCTCTTTTCTATTTCTCCTCTCCCTCTTCTTTCCTTCCATTCATTCTCTACTTTATTTTCAGACTTTTTCCTTTCTCTTTCTTCTTTCCCTTCGTCCTCTTCTTTCCTCTGCCTCTTTTCTTTATTTTCCTTCTCTTTTCTATTTCTCCTCTCCCTCTTCTTTGCTTCCATTCATTCTCTTCTGACTTTTTCCTTTCTCTTTCTTCCTCTTCTTCCCTCCCTTCATCCTCTTGTTCTTCCTTCTGTCTCTTTCCTCTCTCTCTCCCTTTCTTTCTTTTTATGATCAAACCCTTTCTTCTGATTCTTGTCTTTCTCTTTCTTCCTCTCTTATTTCTTTATATAATGTACCTCTTCCTTCATTTTCCTTCCATTTTTCATTCTTCTTTCCTTCCTTCATCTACCCCTTTCCTGTTTCTTTCATTTCCCTCTTTCTTCGTCTTTTTTTTCTATTTCCTCATATAAATTTCTTCACGCCATCCTCTTCCTCCTCTTCCTTCTTTTCTTCACTTGTCACTTTGCTTTCTCTCTCTTACTTCCTTCTCACTCCTTTGTTTCTGTTCTATTTGCTTCCCTCGTTTATTTTTATTTTCTGTGTGTGTTTCATCCTCCTTTCTTCTGGCGTCATTTTCTCTTTCCTTTTCTCTCTTTATATTATTTCATCTATACCTCCTAGATTTCTCCCTTTCCTTCTTCTTTCTTCCTATCTTCTTTCTCCTCTTTATTTTTACTTCTTCATCCATTTTTCCTATTCTCCATTTTTCCTCTTCTTCTTCCTCCCCCCTTTTTATATATGTCTTCAATCACTCTTCCATTTACTTCTTTCTGTTTCCATCAATCGTCTTTCCTTCTATCTCTCTTTTCTTTCCCTTCAATTACCTCTTTTCTTACCTCTCTCTCTCTCTCTCTCTCTCTCTCTCTCTCTCTCTCTCCTTCAATTTCCATTCTCGGTTTTATCTTTTCCATTTGTGTGTTTCCTCGAGATCTTTTCCATATCACTTTATCTTCCCCTTCTCTTCCCTCGTTCGTATATACATTCTCGGGTCATTTGCATCTCAATCTATTCCCACTTTATCCGTTCTCTTTCTGTCAATTTCTCTTCATTGTGATTTTTCCCCTCCAGTCCCCCAGAGTAATGTAAACACGAGCTGCCCACTATCCCTTCTTATTCAGTTCCTTCCCTTCCCTGTCCCTTCCTCGTCGCTTAAGCTACGCAGCTCATCCTCCTTCCCTTCCTTCTTCCCCTTCTTGCCTTCCCTTCCCTGCCTCTTCGGTCCGCCCCGTTAAGGGATAAATGGACATAACAGCGCCGTCCCTAGTCTTAACGCAGGTAAATGCCTCAATTACCCGGTCAACTTAATGGAAATTTATGTGGAAGAATAATAAAACTTCTGCTTCCTATTTCCCGGGATTTGAATACACGCGCGGAAGTCCATCCCGGAGTTGAGTCACACTTTCGTTTCGTTTTTCCAGAGGCGTTTTAAATAAAGTTTTCCGTAATATCACTAAGTTTTTTTTTTTCCCCGCGACATATTTCACATACTTTTTTTCCCTCCTTGAATATTTCCCCGGACATTCCACGCGTCGTCACGGCATTCCTATCACATCAAAATCCGCTGAGGACACTTTACGTACTTCGCTTCCCTGTCGGCACGTATCATAAACTCCTTAGCATGTTTTTCTCCTCCTCTAAGGTTTGTACCCTCGGCCCGGCTCGCCTCAAGACCCGCTAACTCTCCTGAAGGTGTGGGCGAAGGGCTGATCCAACACTTCCCCGCCCACCACCGCCCGGCCGCTCCAGGACCCAACAGCTTTACCTAATGAAGCCAGAGTGTTGAGGAAGGAACGCGGCGGAGATGGGAAGCGAAGAGGTGGGTTAAAGGAGTGGAGAGTAAGGTAAAGAAGATTGTGAGTAGAGGGGAAAAAAAAAGAGAATATAGGATAGACAGAGAGATAGGTAGATAGAGATAAAATGATAGAGATATAGAGATTATGAAAAAAA
>NC_066563.1:1311140-1316140 GCF_024679095.1 Eriocheir sinensis
ACACATATACTTACATACATACACATAAAGGCGTACAATAACACCCTCACCATACAACAAACACATTCACACACATACAGAACACCCCGGACAATGCATACGAACACAACACAAACACACACACGCATAAACACACACACACACACACACACACACACACACACACACACACACACACACACACACACACAGCAACCACGGACCAAAACCCACGAGCATAACACATACACACAAACAGCCACAAAAACAGAGCCAGAGTCAGGCGGCGGGCTGGGTACACAACTTCAAAAAGAAACTCAGTGAATTCTCGTTTATTTTCTGTGGCACGGGAACGGCGACGCACGAAAATGTGTGTATGGGAACTGAACACAAAAAAAATGGAGGTATTGGAATCAGCGAAACGAGTGGATGTGGATGAAATAAAAGTGTAGTTCCAGGAATAAATGAAAAGTGTAACTGTTGTGTGAATGGGACTAAGTGGCTTTATTAATGCGAGGAAAGTGAAGGCGGACATGTGAGAAAATACTGAATTGTTGATGCGAAAAGAAGCGTAACAGAAGTGAAGTGGAGGAAGGTAAAATGTATGAATAGTGAGCGTGAAGGTGAATGAATATGAATGAATACAAAAGAGGAAAATGAGAACTTGTGAATTGTTTATGTGAAAAGAGGTATTGTGTTAGTGAGAGTTTACGGCGGGGAAAAAAATGTATATGGGAGTAATTAAATGGTGTGTAGAACATAAAAATACACGGAAATTACTGGGTGAATGCGAGTACACACACACACAAAAAAAAGCAATGAAAACGGAAACAAAACGCAGAGGATTAACTTGCCCTATTCATGCGGAGGTGAGACAAAAAAGCGAATAGGAACAAAATGCTGATAATATAGAGAAAAATAATACCCGAATGAAACGAAAACATAGGAAAATAAAGGATAATCAGTGAGGATGATATAACTAAACACAACGGAGTAGAAGTAACAACTCTTTTCACTTTTCTTTGTATAAGCGTCGTATGGCATTTTCCGGTACGATTCATATAAAAACAGACCTCTGACCTTTACTAAAATAAACATACTTAAATCTAGCACTACAGCTTTCTGCCTCTCATGCTACTACTGCTACTACTACTACTACTACTACTACTACTACTACAACATCACCATTAAGACTCCTACAAGCAAAACCCCCCATAACCACTACTACTACTACTACTACAACCACTACCACCTTCACCATCACTAATATCACGACCAAAACCACCACAACCATTACCACCAAGAACCTTCACCATCACAGTCACTACAAAGGACACGAACACCACCATCATCACTAACTCCACAACCACAACCACTACTAACACTACTACCACCACCACAGCTACTACAACAAGGAGTGCCACCCCCCACTACCACCACCACCACTATCATCCACCACCTCCACCACCACCACCTCAGCATGAACCACACAAAGCGAAAGTGTAATTGGATTGAATTATGAAATGACTGTTCCAAAATGTGACGGATTTCTGTTGTACATCGCGTTCTGTTCATTTTGGGGGTTCCTATATTTTTGGGGTGAGTTTTGGTGGGCGTGATGTTTGTCGCTGCTAATGAGATCCCATTCCCTATTTGTCTGCTTGTTTGTTTATTTATTTGTTTGTTTGTTCATACGTATGTGACTTGTGGTGTTTAATTGCATCCCCCCTTACAGTTGTCATAAAACCATTTTTAGATACATATATTCACAAACATAGAGAGAAAAAATGGAAATGTAAAAGGAAAAAGAAAAGGATATTAATTAAAGGTGCTTAAATACAAGTAAAGGTAGAATGTATATAACTAGTGAAAGTTGTAGTAGTGGTAGCAAAACTATTATTATTATTATTATTATTATTATTATTATTATTATGTAGTAGTAGTAGTAGTAGTAGTAGTCATGGTATAAGTAGTGTATTAAATAACATCATGATTCGATTATTGAATTTATATGATAAAAAAAATCCACATGGTCTTCAAGGTATCATCACTAAATAAGTACTTTTTATTTGATATCCAACCTTTTTTTTACCTACTTTTCAACATTTTCCGTCATTCTCAAAAACCTAGAGCGGACTGTACATTAATTCAGCCTTACTTCATTAATTCATACATGCTCTAGGCCTTATTCAATGAGAGAGAGAGAGAGAGAGAGAGAGAGAGAGAGAGAGAGAGAGAGAGAGAGAGAGAGAGAGAGAGAGAGAGAGAGAGAGAGAGAGAGAGAGAGAGAGAGAGATCGGGTAACATTTTCCTATTTGCATGTAATTTCCTGTTTTTCGTTTCATGTTCGTCGCGTCCTCAGAACGTGTCGTTAAAAAAGACGGAGGAATCAAAAAAGGATTGGGAGGGACAGGTGAAAAAATGTTCCCTTCGGAGTTATATATATATAAAAAAATATAAAAAAACGCAATAGAAACTACAGTACTGAAACTCACATACTGCTCCCCTTCCATGAACCTCCCCTTCCCTACAGTCCCCCTTCCCTTCACCTCCCCTTCTCTATGCCCACCTTCCCCTCATCTCCCCTTCCCTACACCTCCCCTTCCCTACACTTTCCCTTCCATACACTTTCCCTTCCCTCCACCTCCCCTTCCCTTCCCTTCCCTTCACCTCCCATTCCCTACGCCTCCCCTTCCCTCCGCCTCCCTTCCCCCCTTCCCTACAACCCCTTCCCTTCATCTCCCTCCACCTCCCCTTCCCTTCCCCTTCCCTTCACTTCCCTTCCCTTCCCACACCTCCCTTCCCTCCACACCTCCCCTTTCCCACACTTCCCCTTCCCTACAACCCCTTCCTTTCCCTCCACCTCCCTTCCCTTCCTCTGCCCTTCCTTACACCTCCCCTTTCCTACACTTCCCCTTCCATACACCTTCCCTTTCCCTACACCTCCCCTTCCCTCCACTTCCCCTTCCTTACACCTCCCCTTTCCTACACTTCCCCTTCCATACACCTTCCCTTTCCCTCCACCTCCCCTTCCCTTCACCTTCCCTTCCCTTCCCTAAGCCTCCCCACGTTACTGACACCTGCTAGTATTATTTTTTTCATATACATTCAGCTTTATATTTTACATTTCCCTGTTTGAAGCGTCGTGTCAAGGTCTGTTCTTTTTTAATTGGCAGGTGAGCGGACAGGTGAAAATAAGAGAGCACGGGCGATTGCTACCATTAACTCGCTCTCTACATATGAACACCGGGAATTACTGTTATCATTTTCCGGGGCAACAGTTTACCGTGTTTTTTCAGGCTCTTTACTGACGGCCTGATGGCGAAAACACAACGGCGATGTTCGGTTCATTAATCCGTGAGAGTTAGTTAGTTAGTTTTTTCTCCTTCATGTCTTGTTCACACGATGCCAGTGACCGGTTGACTAATGGATGAACGTTTGTCTTTTCCTACCATACCTTTTTCTTGTTCCCATTTTCAGCTGAGCGTTCATCTCCCTCTTAAAAATAAATAGTCACAGCAACGCGCATTAAACTCTTAAGTGCATTCAGGTCACCGTCCACACACACACACACACACACACACACACACCTACAGGAAGGGTCAGATACCTTTCAAAATTAAACATGAACTCAACTAACACGCATCTGCTTTTCTTTTTGTTTATTTTTCCCCTTACGAATATGCTTCTCTCTTTCTCTCCCTCGCAGCCTCCCTCACCCACCTCCCGTTTTTCCTCCTCCTCCCATGGTAGAATTATCATCTCCTCCCTCACCCCCCGGACACCCCTTTTTTAGCACCCTCGCCCCTCCGCCTCATTTTTAGACTTTAAACATTCATATCTCTCTCTCTCGTTCCTCTCTATCACCATGACGTCCTCTCTCTCACCCTTGTATATACGTGAGCATTCCCCCTCACTCTATCCTGCATCCTTTTCTCTCTCATGCTTCCTCCTCCTCTCCTCTCCTCTCTCCCTTCCTAAATATGTCCTTCCCCTCCTCCGTCTCCCTGCCTCCCTCCCTCCCACAGACCCATATCATTGCAAAACTGCATCAGGGAATGTACTTTTCTTTATCCTCCTCTTCGTTGCTGTACAATGTAAGACAAGGTAGATTTTGCTAGGATAACTCTCTCTCTCTCTCTCTCTCTCTCTCTCTCTCTCTCTCTCTCTCTCATGATGATGATGAGAGGCTGTAAACGACCCTCGCAATGATGCAAAAACTCCTCTCCCTCCTCCCCTCTTTTTCCTCTTCCCCTCTCTCACTTTTCTCTCATTTTCCTCCCATTCTCCCTAACATTCTTTCTTTCAGCCCTCCCTCCCTACGTTCCTTTATCAATCGTTATACCTGTCCCCCACCGTTGCCAGACTATCGTACACACCGTATTGCATTTTCGTAGTTTCTGACTGATATCTATAGCAAAAACAAACAAACAAACATCAATAAATAACAGTTTTAACGCCAACTTTAATATTCTTTCGTTATTTGTGTACGTACAAGAGTTTGAGGCTTAAAAATTATTAATACAATGTGGTGAATACGATAATATGGCAACGCTGCTGTCCCCCTCCTCTTGTGTGTGTGTGTGTGTGTGTGTGTGTGTGTGTGTGTGTGTGTGTGTGTGTGTGTGTGTGTGTGTGTGTGAGAGAGAGAGAGAGAGAGAGAGAGAGAGAGAGAGAGAGAGAGAGAGAGAGAGAGAGAGAGAGAGAGAGAGAGAGAGAGAGAGAGAGAGAGAGAGAGAGTGGCCTTTTTCTGGTGTTTTATTCGCGTTGCTTTTACGCCAAAGTTAAAGTTAAGTATCGCTAAAATGGAGGATTATTCGTCAGGGATAAAATATGGAAACACTGAAGAATAAAGGCAGAGTATTTTCCAAGTGAATCAACAACATACGATTTAAAAATATCGTCCCACATTGATCAGTCTCTCTTTCTTCTTCTTCTCTCTCTCTCTCTCTCGGATGCACTAAGGTCTCAATCAACTCATTTAAGCGTGATGATTACGTACCCGAGAGAGAGAGAGAGAG
>NC_066563.1:1318640-1343640 GCF_024679095.1 Eriocheir sinensis
AGAGAGAGAGAGAGAGAGAGAGAGAGAGAGAATGAAGGCCACAGAGAAACAGACCAGAACAAACAGACAGATTAAGGTTCGTGTGTGTGTGTGTGTGTGTGTGTGTGTGTGTGTGTGTGTGTGTGTGTGTGTGTGTGCAAACTTTTATTCTGAGGAAATTGTGTCAGGTCTCCTCGTTTTTATATAATTTCTTTCTAAAACATCGGGGCTCTACCTGTCTCCTCCTGGGTCTCCTGTCGCTGGTCTGTCTGATTTGTCTATTTGTCGCTTACTCAAAATGTATCTATTGTTTATTTCTTTTCTTACTCATCCTCACCACAAAAACACACACACACACACACACACACACATAAAGCTAACCAACCCTCCCCTTCACAAACACGTAAGCACTAAAGCAAACATACAAGCGATGTAATGTTTATGCTATTTAACATCCCCAGCGTTTAATAAATCATCAACCTTGTTATCCGAGGAGACATGTTAACGAAGTGATGATTATTTTAGTCAGATCACCAAAAGAATCACAAATTACTGAGAATTTAAATGATTTACTTGTTTATTTTAACTTTTTATTTATTTAGCAAAGTACTTACAAGAACCAAACAGACAAAGCCTCAACTCTTTTCACTTTGTAAGGAATTTAACAGTAAATAAAATCACAAAGACTTTACACAATACGTTTCTCAATGTGAACACGCCATATTGTTATTTTCATGACTGCTTGATTCCAGTCACGCCACATTTTTTTTTAAACCTTTGGGGCGAAGAGTGGCGTGGCGGGAAAAACGGGGCGGGCGGACCGACCAGAAAGGAGCTTTATTTTCTTTTCTTACGCCGCGAAAACGGAAACAGGCGAGGAAGGGTGTGAGGGGGAGAAAGGGAATGTGTGTGTGTGTGTGTGTGTGTGTAACAGGCAAGACCGTGAATTAGTACGTGGGAGATGGACTTCAGTCTTTAGTGTGGCCATGGCTGGTTGCTTCGACAAGTTAGTGTGGATGGACGGTGTGGCTTCGTGAGTGAGTTTGTAAGTGAGTTTGTGAGTGAGTGAGTGAATGAGTGAGTGAGTGAGTGAGGCTTTACTGGGTGGTGCAACTTTGTAGAAAAATAGAAGGGAGTGGATAGTAATTGGGTAGTTCGCTATCTCTGCCTGGGTGGTGCTTTTGCAAGAGAGAGAGAGAGAAGGGGAGGGGGATGTAGCATGGTGTGTGTGTGTGTGTGTGTGTGTGTGTGCAGTTGGTTGGCTAATAAGCTACGGTTACACTAGTCACTGTTACCCTGTGCTGGACGATTTTGCCTGGGCAGGAAACCAACCTTAGGCCTGGTTTGCATGGGGAGTGGTCACACAGAAGGCGCCTGCCCGTCCAGCCGCCAAGTCCAAATGTAAACAAACGAGTCAAGCGAGTGTCAAGGCGCTGTGTTTTATTAATCTGTGTGCCGTTAGTGATCATTAATTATACAGAAAAACTAATAATTCCATGGTATAATAATATAATATGTATATATTTTTATTATATAGGATAATTTGGTTTTAGCTGAATGTTTAAATACTATAGTATCTCAATACCTCTGCTGCGCCCCACCGATGCCAGATTGTCGTACTCAGACCATAGTATTTACCGGTTTCTCACGCCTAACTATTGCCAAGAAACATCAGGAATTAACTATTTGAACGATAATTTTAAGTGAATATCCTTATTGGGGTCCACGAGGCAGTTTTTGGGTCGGAAGTCGGGAAATATAAGAAGCTGAGTAAGACAATCTGGCAACTTTGAACGGTGCACCCAGCCATACCACTGGGAGAACAACGAGCCAGCGCGTCCATTCAAATTTACCGTAGCCCAGCCCAGGGGTAGCAGTGACTAGTGTAACCGCGGCGTAAGAAGACGGAGCGCGTGATAGTGATAGAATTAGGGTGTTGAGTGATGGGATGGGTGGGTGGACGAGTGGGCGGGTGCATGTTGTGCGGTGGAGTGAGTGGACGACTGGAGCATAAAGGTGAAATAAACTCTGGCCAGGTGATAACGTTTTTGAGGCAGGTAAACACACACAAACCCACCACTACATAAAGCAGATAAATAGGGTGCTAGCGTGAGAGGGATGCACCGATGAACTACAATACAATATGAAAATAGTGAAACAACGCTAAAATTAACGAACTATGAAAATTCAGCCCTGCAGCCGCCACACATAAACGTATATATAAGTTTAAAAAGACTTTCCAATGGTCAAACCGGCGCGAGTTATAAACCGAATGAAATAAATTAATTACACAAAACGATGGAACAATGCAATAAACAATTTAATAACTTTACACAATAAACAAACGCAGCATTCGGAGCATTAAAAGAACTCACGTATCCAAACATTGGGTTGTTTTTTATTCTCCAAAAATTGTTTGTTTTTCCTTTTTTTTCACGTAATCTAATTTTGTCCCCCTCGACCACTGACTTCTTTGGAGTGGCCACGTAAGGGGGGGAGGAGGAGGAGGAGGAGGAGGCAGAAAAGAGAGTACCGGAGAGGAAGGAGGAAAAGGAAAGGGGAGAGGTGAGAGAAATTAAGTTACCGAGAGGACAAGGTAGTTTTGTCCCTGCAGGTTTTTTCTCTCTCTCTCTCTCTCTCTCTCTCTCTCTCTCGTGCATTATAACACCATTTATCCTTATTCTTCCTTTTCTTTTTCCTCCTTAACTCAACATTTTCATTTTATTTTAATTTTCACTTTTTTTTTAGCTTTCTCTTTTTATTTCCTTTCACCTTTACTCCCATTTCCCTTTTCTCACCTTATTTATCCTCGTTCTCCCTTTTCTTACCTCTCCTTTACTCAACATTTCCCTTACTTCTTTTTTTTTCATTTATAACCTTTTTCTCACCTCTATTTTTCCCCCATCCACCTTTTTCTTTCATATCCGTTTTCTCCCCACAAAACTATCTCTGTCCGAACATTTTCCCTTCCATGTCCCTCTCCCTCACTTCCTCCCCATTCCTCTCCCTATCTTCTCTCCACATGCACTGCCCACTCCCCCTCCTCCTCACCATCCCCCCCAGCAGCCCTCTTCTCAATATTGTCCACCCCACTCCCTGTTTCCCCCTGCCCACCCCACTCCCTGTGCTCTTCGCTGTACCAAACGGACTCGGAGGACCACAGTGGACGCTTGATGCGGAAAGAGAGGAAGAGGAGCGAGCGGACGAGGACGAGGAGCGAGACATGAAGGAGGGAAGGAGTGGAGGAAGGAGCAGCAGAAGGGAGGGATGAGTTGAGGGAGATGGCAGGGAACAAATGCATAGAGGAGAGAGAAGGAGGAGTGAAATGGGTGAGGTACGAAGAGGATGAGAAACAGGAGAAAAAGAAGAAGGGAGATAAAAGAAGGAAAATGTAAGGAAGATAGAAGGTAGAAGGGAAAATAAAGGTAAACGTGAAGGGAAAGAGAGAAAAAGGAAGAGAGAAAAATTGAAAAGAGGTGAAGAAAAGATAATTCAAAAGGGAGGGAAGATGGAAATGATAAAATAAAGATGTGAGAAAGACAGGAGAAGGTAAAACGGATAAAAATGACAAAGGAAAAAGGAAGGACAAGAAGAAGGAAGAAAAAAATTACCGGATACAAGCACACGGGAGGAGGGGAAGAAAAAGGGATGATTCAAATAAAAAGAAAGGAAGGAAAAGAAAAGTAAAGACAAAAGAAAGAATAAAGAGAAAGGAAAATGCAAGGACAAGAAGGGTAAAATAATTAATAGGGGAGAAGTATAAGAAGAGAAGAAAAAGAGAGAAGAAACTAAGGTGAATTATAATAAAGAGAAATCATAGGAAGAGGAAAAAGGGGAGGAGGAAGCGGACGAGGAGGAGGAGGAAGAAGAGTTCACATGTGTGCCAAAACTTGAGAAAAAATTTATCCTCACGTTCGTCGATTCTTTCTTTTCACGTTCACAGGACAAATCATTTCAAACGTTTTCTTACACGTACCAGACAATAAAAATAAATCATACAAGAAAAGTCAGACAACGGGAACAAAAAAAAAAAATAAATAAATTAATCAACCTTGTTTTCTGACGCAGCGAATAAATTGAAGTTCTTTTGTATGAAGTAATAGGAGAAGGCAGAGAAGGAGGAGGAAGGAAAGAAGGAGAAGGGGGGAGAAAAAGGAATCGGAGAAGGAGAAAGAAGACACGCAAAAAAAAGAATAACATCGAAAACAATAAAGGCTCAGGAGAAGGAGTAGGAGGAAAAGACCGAATAAAAGAAAAGGGAGAAAGAGAAGAGACAAAAGGGCGAAGGAGTAGGGGAAAAAGAAATCTGAGGAGGAGAAAGAAAAGACAGAGACGAAGAATAACATAAAATCAATAAATATGGCGGAGGAAGCGAAGGAGAAGAGGGAAAAAGGAATAGGATAAGGATAAAAGGGACGGACAGAAGAAGAAGGGGAAAAAAAATTGGATATGGAGAAAGAAGACAGACAAACAAGAATAACATAAAAAAAACAATAAACGAGGAGGAGACAAAGGAGGAGAAGAAGAGGGGAAAAAAGGAATAGAGGTGAAAGAGGAAAGACAAAGAGAAATAATAAAAAAATAAAAAACCAGAAACGTATAGGAGGAGGCGGAGGAGGAGAAGGGGAAAAAAAAGTAGCAGGAGAAGAGAAGAGAAACAAAGAAGAAGAAGAGGAGTAAAACTAAAGGAAAACACACGGCATGCCAAACTAAAGTAGAGGCGAGTGAGGATGTGCAAGAGGAATAGGAGGACATAGAATAGGGACAAATGAAGAGAATAACACTGAAAACAAGACACACGGAATGCCAATCCACAGTAGAGGTGAGTGAGAAATAGGAGGAGGAGGAGGAAGAGAAACGAAGATAGAAAAACATTAAAAAAAAACAAGAAACAGGAGGAGACGGAAGAGGAAAAGGCGAGAAAAGGACTTGGAGAAAGAATAAAGACCAAACAGATGAACACCAAAATAAAACAACAGATATCTAATGCCAATCCAAAGTAGAGGTGATTGAATGGGCTGTACAGGTGCGGCGGCGGTGGGACAGGAGCGCGGGGCAGGTGTCGGCGGCTTGGCTCAGTGACACGCCCGAGCGGTGCCAAACCAACCACACGTGAGGCGCGGGAACGTGGCGCTGGCCCAAGCATAACCGGAAGTGCTGTTTGTCTTGCCGTAAATAATTGAGACCATGAATGAGTTAAGAGGATACTGTGGCTGGGCGCTTGCATGTTCTCTTTCTCTTTCTCTCCCTTTCTCCCTCTCTCTCCTTTCTTATTTTCATTTTTCTTTTCTTTTCAGTTTTTTTTCTTTCTTTCTCTCCTCCTTTCTTTATTTCTCACTTTTTCTCTTTCTCATTTTATTTGTCTATTTTTTTTTTTTATTCTTTCACTCTGTTTTTTTGGCACTCTCTCTCTCTCTCTCTCTCTCTCTCTCTCTCTCTCTCTCTCTCTCTCTCTCTCTCTCTCTCTCTCTCTCTCTCTCGTAAACAAGACGAACAACTGCTCGTTTGATTGCCGGACGTTGATTTGGCGGGAAAGCCAGAAAGACGAAGATGAAAATACATTGAATTTCTTCTTTTGAAGTAAACGGAGGAGGAGGAGGAGGAGGAGTAGGAAAACAACGACGAAAACCAAAGAGAAGGAGATAGGGGAGAAAGAGAACGAGGCGGAGGAGAATGTGGAGAAGAAGGAGGAGTAAGAGAAGAACAAGGAGGAAGAGGAGGAAAAACGAAGTGGAAGAGGAGGAGGAGGAAGAGGGGGAATAGGAAAAAGAAAAAGGTGACAGAGGAGAGACAAGAAAACAGCAGAAGAAAAACGGATATAAACAAAGAAAACAAACACGCCAATTAATTAGGTTCAGAGACTTCCTGGGTTGTCTTCTCGCCTCCTTAGAATGAAATATCGAGCCGACGTAAATAGAAAGTGTTACAGTGTTCGTGGGAGCATTAATTAAAAAGAACTTCAGGGGCGGCGAGGAAGCAAAACAACTCCCTAACTACTTAAACAAAAGACGAGGAAGAGGAGCACAACGGAGGACGGGAAGAAACAAAACTTACGATGACAAGTATGATGAAAGTGATGAACCGAGAGAGAAAGAAAGAAAGAAAGAAAAGAATAGAAAAAAGAGAAGAGAGAGAAAACTTGCATCGATATAAGAAAGTAGAGAAAGGAGGACAGAACAAAAGACAGAACAGAGAAAAAAGGAAAATTAATAAGGGGAAAGTAAACGCGGGAAAATGAATAAGAGAAAATAAATACGGAATGTGCGTAAAGGAAAATGAGTAAGCGACAAGTGAATATGATAAAATATATGCAGTGTGAGGAATAAACAAGAGAGAGAGAGAGAGAGAGAGAGAGAGAGAGAGAGAGAGAGAGAGAGAGAGAGAGAGAGAGAGAGAGAGAGAGAGAGAGAGAGAGAGAGAGAGAGAGAGAGAGAGAGAGAAAAATAAAGTAAAAAGAAAATGAAAAAAAGAAAATGTAAATAAAGAAATAGAGAAAGAAACCGGAAAGAAAAACGACAAGAAATTTAAAAAAGAAAAAAAACTAAAACAGAACGAAAGAGAGGAAGAAGAGAGGAGGAGGATGAACAAGGGACAGAAGGAAGTGAATAAAAAAGAAATGAACAAGGGAAATTAAATGAGGGAAAATGAAAGGAAAATGTATAAAAAAAAGAATGAATAACATAAAAGAAAATAAGCAGAATCCACTCGTCTAGACATGAAACGTAAGCAAGAAGAAGAAGAAGAAGAAGAAGAAGAGGCCGAAAATGCGCTCCGAGATAAACACAAATACAGTGATTGAACAAAGGGTTACGTCTCTCTCTCTCTCTCTCTCTCTCTCTCTCTCTCTCTCTCTTCGTTTTACCCGCCTGCCTCCTTTCTGTCCGTCTGTCTGTCTGTTGAGTCTCGAGACATAGTCAATATTCGTTTCCTTTTACAAGACATAAGTTCACTTTGAAATCCTGCTACATCCAAGAACGAGTCCCTTGAGCCGTCTTCTCTCTCCTCCTCTTCCTACTCCTCCTCCTCCTTGCCTGAGTGACGCGTGTGGGCAGGAAGGATTGAGGAGCCTTGTATCTGCTTTCCCAAACTCTCGCTGTATCTTCCTCCTTTCCATTATTCTGCATTAATACATGATACTCTTTGAGGCTGCATGCGCGGGTTAGAGATGAGGGTAAGAATGATGATGATGATGATGATGATGATGATGAAGAGGAGAAGGAGGATGCAGAAACTAAGGTATGAAGACAGGAAGATGAAGGAATAAGGAAGAAAGAGAAGGTGGTTAGAGAGAAGTAGAAGCGGAAATAAAAAAGAAAAGGAAACAATGCAAATGAAAACATAAATATAAAAACAAGGATGAGAAGGATGAAAATTACAGTGGAATTAACAGGGGAATACGATGGAGGAATAAGAGGAGGTGGATAAAGAAAGGGAAAAAGGGAAGAAAAAGAAGTGGATGCGGGAGAGAAATGATGATGATAATGATGGTGAAGAGGAAAATGAGGATGCAGAAACTGAGGTATGAAGAGAGGAAGATGACGGAATAAGAGGAGGTGGGTGAGAAAGGAGAAGGTGATGAGAGGGAATTAGAAGCGGAAATAAAAACGAAAAAGGAATGGAATAGAGAAGATAAAAAGGAGCAGAATGAAGGACAAAAACCAGGAGAAACTATACTTGAGAATCAGGAAGACATAGAACAAAAATGAGAGTGAGAAGGATACGAAAGTTAAACCGCGATTGTAAGGAGCACAAGAAGAGGAGAAAGAAGAGGAAGATGAGGAGAGAGAAGAGGAGACAATGGAGGAGGAGGAGGATAAAAGACACAAAGCAGGAGACACTAAACTTGAAAATAAAAAATATATATACTAAGAGAGCTAGATGAATATGAAAAAAAAAAAAAAAAAAAAAACAGGATAGTAAGAAACACAACAGGAGAGAAAAGAAGAGGATGAAGGAGGAGGACGAAGGGGAGGAGGAGGAGGAGAAGGAGGAGCCGCCAGTGGTTTTGTGAGCACTTAATTTTTACAAAGCCACCGAAACACATAAACGCACACTTAATGAAGCAATTACCCACTAAAGGAGATTATGAAAACTGTGTGCGTGTGTGTGTCTGTATGTGTGGAGGGGAGGAGGGAGAGAGGTTGCGTGGGAGAGAGAGAGAGAGAGAGAGAGAGAGAGAGAGAGAGAGAGAGAGAGAGAGAGAGAGAGAGAGAGAGAGAGAGAGAGAGAGAGAGAGAGAGAGAGAGAGAGCGGGGTGAGAGTGAACAGCTGTCAACCCTCGAGGCAGCATTCTGTGGAGATGCGATTGATGATCCTTGATAGTCTGCTTCTAACCCGGAGAGAGAGAGAGAGAGAGAGAGAGAGAGAGAGAGAGAGAGAGAGAGAGAGAGTAAAAACAGGCACCCAAAGTCTCATCCAGGAAAGGAAAGTTAAATTCAAAGAGCAAAGACGGAAATAACGGAGCAGGAGTAAGGGAAAGGAAAACGGGACGCTGAAAAAGTCATGAATGAAAGGCGGAAGGAAAGAAAATGAGAGTTCGACGAGAAGAAGCAATGAGAGGAAGGGAAAAACAAGAGTAAGATTCCCAGAAAGAGGAGGAGAAGGACTAAGAGGAAGAGGAGGAGGAGGAGGACACAGAGTAGAACAAAAAATACACAGATGCCTTCTTGAGGGGTTAAAGTTACCTAAAAAAATAAATCCAAGTCGCGCTATGTGTATGAAGCTAAAAATCAGGCCGACATTTCTTTGTTAAGTTTTTATGAATGAAAAGTTATAATCCACAACAGTTCAGCGAAAGATATAAAAAATAACTCTTGGGCTACATAAAGAAAGAAAATAAAGAAGAATGTGAAGGGTAAGACTGGTTAACCCGGCATACTAAGAAACACAGAGAAGGAAAGAGAAAAGAAGAGAAGGAGGAGCAGGAAGAGGAGGAGGGTGAAGCTTGGAAATCTCTGTCATCGGCGGTGTATATCTCAGCGTTGCTTAAGACGAGAGCAGGATAGATGAAAGGGGTTTATGCGGAAGAGAAAAACAATGAACACGAGCTGGCGTCCTTCACCTGGTGTTTATGAGGTCAGGTGATAAAGTCCAAAATCATCAAGGTTGTAATGCACGGGTTTAGGGAGGCTACAGCAGAATGGAGGCAGCGGATGAGAAGCAGAGTGGATGTGTGGATGAGATGGAAAATGAATATCTATCCTCACTCCCATAGTGTTTCCAAGGTCAGGGGGTAAAGGACGAAATAGTCAAGTTTCAAATACATGGCTTTAGGGAAACTTTATACTAGAATGGAGGATGCAGAAAAGCAGGTTGTGTGGCTGTGATGGAAAAAATACTATCTAGACCTACTGTTCGTAATGCTCCATATAAATTGTTTTTTCCATATCCGTTTTTTTTACAATAGAGGAAGCAGCTCAAGGGATAAAAAAAAAAAAAAAAAAAAAATCCCGCTAAGAACTGCTCATAAAAAAGAAAGTAGAGAAGAGTGACCAATTGTGAGGTGCTAGCCTAACTTTGCCACTAGACTCTGCTAACAATAGCCTCAAATATGGGCGAGTAGAGACTAAAGATGCACTGTAGACTCCCCCACCAGCTCCCTTTGACGCCCTGGCCCGGATCAGCAGTAAATCGCCGGCGGATGGCACTGCGAGCCGATAAATGCAAATTCCTCCGCTCCTCCTGATCTCGACTTCCAATTCCGTCCTCACACATCACACGCAACCACCATCTCTCTTCCGCAGTCACACAGATACCCCGGTGTACACTTATCACACAGTAACAGCTTCAACACACACACACACACACACACACACACACACACACACACACACAAAGACCACATCACCAACAAAGCCAACACAGCGCCGGGGTTCCTCAATAGTGGCTTCCAAGTGCACCAGAAACGGGCAGACAGTGGGGCACGCTTAACACACCTACACCTGTACAACGAACATATTTTAACGGCGTAGAAGGCGGGCGGTGAGCAAAACTGAATAATAAAGAAAACAAGCCCACAACACACTGCTTATACCAAAAAAAAGGTTCCAAGAGTATGAATTTTGGTCAGAAAGAAGATGCGGTTAACTCTTGCATTAGGAGGTTGGACAGTATAGGAATTAGAATAAAGTGAAAGCCGTGTGCAGTGAGGCCGCGGGAGGAGAGGAAGCCTGCAGTTAACATGTTCAAAACGACAATTACGATGAAAATAGCGAATAAAGATAAGAAGGGAAGCAATACTGCCGAGGATATTAAGATTTACTAGACAGTCAGTAAAAGAGACTGGAGTTTTTGAGGCTCTAAAGATAACTAGAATGTAGCCTCGAGCAGCTCAATACCAAGGCGACGAGGGTAACTGCACACAATTACACTCAGACTCCTCGCATTACATCGTACATCAAGAAAAGAATTAAACACGAAAATGCCGGAATCACGCAGACAAGCACGCCAACACGGACTTAAGAACAGAATCCTAAGCAACGTAATAGACGTCACGAAACACAATTACTTGCACGCAGCACACAACACATACGCAGGAAGCAGAACACACACACTCAGAAACTACAGACATACCTTGCTAACATGTATTCCCCCATCCCCACACGCGATTAGATAAGGTTCTCGCATATTATTGACACGAGATGAGTAAACACAATCATAAGCAGAGTACACGAGCAGGGTTCAGAGCAATCATTGTACATTCACAGATAATACCTTCAAATTACCTTCCTCGAGAGTCCCAATCACTCCTGTCCCTTAATAATCAACTAAGAGGGGTCATACGCGCTAACAGACGTCGCTCATTCGTAACAGAGACAGAGAACCACCATAGATTAGGGTTAGTTTGCCTTTGAGAAATAACCTGCCATTACCGAGTTCCAATCATTCATGTCTCTAATAATCAACTAATCAGAGTGACATGCTCATTTATACCCGAGACAGACATGGAGAACCACCATATATTATTATTAGTGCTAGTTTCCCCTCGAGAAATCAACGTCACTGGCCGAATCCAATCACTCATACATGTAATAACCAACTAATATGAGTGTTAAACGCTACCAGACGTCGGGCGCATTTATAACCCAGACAGAGATCGAGATACACGTCATATTATTAGAGTTTATAGTTTGCCTCCGAGAAATCACATCAGTGGAGCCCCAATACACGAGTGAGCTATATACAAACCCAGACTTCAAAGCGACGGAAGGTGACAGTCGCTCAGAGGAGGAAACATGTTCTCATTAGGGCGCCGATGTAATTACAAGGATGGACGGACGTAAAGGCTCATCGCAACCTTAGTCACTGGCGGGGATGTGGCCGATGAGTTGTGTTCTGAAGGACGAGACGCGCCGATCATCAACCCCATGACTCCTGACGGGTTGAGAAGGTGGGTGTTAAGAAAGAGTATTGCATTAGAGATGAGGCTTTCAGTAAGATGTAATTATTATCATTCTTCTTTTTGTTCTTGATCTGGTTATTCCTTTCCTTCTTCTTTTTCTTCATCTTCTTCTTCGTTGACGTCTTCTTCTTTTTCTTCTTATGATTTGCAGTAGTAGTAGTAGTAGTAGTAGTAGAAGTAGTAGTAGTAGTAGTAGTAGATGTTGCTCTTGTTGTTGATGTCGTTTTTATCTATCTTGTTATCTATTTTCTGCCTTTGAGCTGCTGTCTGCTGTAAAAAAAAAAAAGTGGTAGTAGTAATGGCAGGAGATGGAGGAGGACGAGGACGAGGAAATGGAGGAGGACGAGGACGAGGACGGAGAGGAAGAGGAGGACGAGGTGGAGGAAGGAGGAGCATCATCGTCGTCGTCATTCATTATCAACACTCCGCTCACTGAATCTCTCACACACACACACACACACACACACACACACACACACGGAGTAACAGTAATCACGCGCCGCGCCGGCCAGCAAAAAGCTCTGCCCGTGAATTATGGACGCGTGAACTTTTTGCAATATTTACCGCGCCGTGAAAAGTCAGCCATCAACTACTTTTATAATTTGAGGCAACTGTCCGCAGCGTTTGAAGTTCGCCTTAGAGTTTGACACAGTCGGTTATTTATTGAGGAACGAACCGCTGCCCAATTTGCTCTTCTTTTACCTGTATTATAGCTTGTGGTGACGTAACCTTTCATTCCTCTCTTTCTTTTACGAGAATAACAAAGGAGGGGGGTTTTATAAGCTTCTTTTCACGACTAATCGAAATCTCAATGCATTTCACTTTACTTTTTTCTTCGGCGTTGTGTGAAAAGTTTAATTCAGCTGCGATTGTTTGTGTTTTCTTTTTTCTTTTTTTTTCTATTTGCTGCATCGCCATCATCGATCAGGTCCTGCTTTTCAGACTAACCTTTCGTAATGAATGAGGTTGTTTGGCTTTATAGTAGTATTTTTTTTTTCAAGCAAGGGAAGTGGCTCAAGGGAAAAAAAACAAAAAAAAACAATAGCAAGAAAACCCACTAGACGATAAGGAATGTTCATATATTTCCTCCACATTACCTTCCTTCGGCATCGCCACGCATCCCTGCCCCGATAATCCCACCTTCCCAGCACAGGTAATCAGCCAGGTAAGGTAATTAACAGACCGATTATGTCCTCCACACAAACGCAATCTTAGGGTGTGATTCTGTTGGCTTAATGGCGATGGTCCGTCGAATAAGCAATCGTTAAGGCGAAATAGCGAACGCTTACCTAATAGTCTGCATGGATACAGTGCTGCCAACCGTGGCGTGGCTTGCAGGCCTGCCAACTGGTGCGTGCATGTGGAGCTCTCGATCGATATGTTCTTCATGTGTGAGTTAGAGGCGCGGGAGGGTGACGAGGGATCTGCTCTATGCATGAAGAACACAGCACAGCCGACCATATTCAATTCAATAACTATTTTCGCGCGGATTTTCCAGAAACGTCCGCCAAACACATGGGCGTGAAAAATGGACGCACCGAAAGGAAACTAGCGAAATTCATTGCTTTTGAAGCTCTTGACGGAATGAAACATTGCAACATTTCTTTCATAGATTGTCAATGGTATGGAATAGAGTGTTTGTTTGTTCTGCAGCGCCTGTAATCAATGTATTCCCAGAACGCTGCTTGACCTGGGAACCGTCAGACGGGCGAGGGTCTGAGGAGGCCCCGGCACACACAAAACAGGCTGCAGCGCCCCTCGAGAGTAAGGGCCATACGTAAACATTTCGACGCCCACGCACATGGATTTAACAAGGCTTTCGTTGGAGATCTGGATATTTTCAAGGCCTTTACGACCCTGGTGGTAATCTGACCCCTCTTATGTACCATGAACCTTAAAGAGCACTCAACAAGGTGGTAGTTTGACCCCTCTTATGTACCATGAACCTAAAAGAACACTCAATAAAAGGTAGTTTGACCCCTTTAATGTACCATGAACCTAAAAGAACACTCAATAAAAGGTAGTTTGACCCCTTTAATGTACCATGAACCTAAAAGAACACTCAATAAAAGGTAGTTTGACCCCTTTAATGTACCATGAACCTAAAAGAACACTCAATAAAAGGTAGTTTGACCCCTTTAATGTACCATGAACCTAAAAGAACACTCAATAAGGTGGTAGTTTGACCCCTTTTTTGTACCATGGACCTAAAAGAACACTCAACAAGGTGGTAGTTTGACCCCTTTTTTGTACCATGAACCTAAAAGAACACTCAATAAAACCCGATTGATCTCTTTAGGCCTTCGGAAATAGTGTATATGAGACGGAAGGGTCTGAGAATACCAGCTTAACCCTCAGTGCCACAACGTTTCCCATCAGTGCCACAACGTTTCCCATCAGTGCCACAACGTTTCCCATCAGTGCCACAACGTTTCCCATCAGTGCCACAACGTTTCCCATCAGTGCCACAACGTTTCCCATCAGTGCCACAACGTTTTCCATCAGTGCCACAACGTTTTCCATCAGTGCCACAACGTTTCCCATCAGTGCCACAACGTTTTCCATCAGTGCCACAACGTTTTCCATCAGTGCCACAACGTTTTCCATCAGTACCACAACGTTTTCCATCAGTGCCACAACGTTTTCCATCAGTGCCACAACGTTTCCCATCAGTGCCACAACGTTTTCCATCAGTGCCACAACGTTTCCCATCAGTGCCACAACGTTTCCCATCATTAAGGGCCAGATTCTTCAGCATTTCGACGCTCAAGCACAGGCATTTAACAAGACTTTCGTAGAGGTTCTTGGTATTCTCATATATAGGTGGCCTTCAGACCATGGCGGTAACATGATAAAACCTCTGTACCATGAACGTTAAAAAGAAACTCATAAGAAAGCGATTATGTTCCTTTTCTGACCCTCATAATGTGGAGTTTTGTGTTGTTGGTGGGCTTTTGGGGTGCTAGCGGACTTTTCTGCTGTTCAGGTTTTTTTTTTTTTTTTTTGTTTGGTATATTTTTCTGTTGTTTAGCGGCTTTTTTATTGTTTAGTGTTTTTTTTTCTTGTTTAGTAGATTTTTCTGTTGTTTAGCGGCTTTTTTTTATTGTTTAGCGGGATTTCTCGTTGTTGTATGATGTTCTGCCCTTGAGCTGTCTTCCTTTGCTGTAAAAATATTGGTGCGAGAGCCGAAAGCGTCTTGAGATACCGAGCTTTGCGCCGAGAACAGGACACGTCTGGGCGGCGCGGCCAGTCAGGGGGGCCGAGTGTGTCCGATGATTATCTCGCGGCGGGAAAATATAGAGTACGCCGCCCCGGACGCTGACGGGGCTTAAATCAACCTTCAGGAGCAAAATTTTAGCCCGAAACCCTCCTCAACAGGTTCTATATTTATTTTCCGCACAAACCTTCCACTTTACGAAGCATCACCAGAACATTTTGCTCGCCTCAACTTAGAAAAGGAAACACGACAGAGGCGAAAGTCATCCCAACGTAATGAATGACAGGGAAGGGGACGGAAAAAAATCACTTTGAAAACACAACAACAGAACCTAATTTTTCCGCATCACGGCGCGCGCGACCCCCACCACTCACAGCGACAAGGTGCCACTCCGAGACACGCGAGAGACGATTAATAACAACTCCCCTTCCTCCTCCTCCTCCCCCTTCCACTCCTCTTCTTCCCATTCTCTACCTTCCATCCTTCCCACTCTTCCTCCTAGTCCCCTATTTCTCTCCTTCCCTACCTCCCCCTCTTTTCTTCCTCCTCCTACCTACCTTGCATCCTTTCTCCTCCTCCTAGTCCTCTACTTCTCTCTCCTTCTCCTCCATTTCTCTGCCTCTCTCCTTCCTCCTCCTCCTCCTCCTCTTTTCTTCGTTAATTCTCTTTCCATCTTCCTAGCCTGCCTCCTTCTCTCTTTCTATCTTTCCCTACTACATTTCCCTTCTTTTTTCTCCTCCTTTTACCTCCTCTTCTCTACCCCTCGTTATCTTCTTCCTCCCTTACCTTCTTTACATCCTTACTCCTCTTCCTTAGCCCTCCAGTCCTTCCCATTCCCTTCCTTCCCTCAATCCGCTCTCAGGTTCCCATCCCTCTCCGCCTTACCATCAGCTCCCACCCTTCGCTCTCCTCCTCCCCCCCTCCATCCCACCCTTCCCTCCCTCCTGTGTCTCTCCAACACCATCCATCAAGTCAGCCTCGCGCGGGACACTAACAGAGGGGCGGCGCGACGCTTCGAAGGACGAGACAAACTTGTGGTTCTCGAAAAAGTGCGGAGAGGCGGCTGACGGGGTATAGACACGAAGATGGAGGTGCAGAAAGACGGGGAGGAAACGGAGAGGAGGAGGAGGAGGAGGAGGAGGAGGAGGAGGAAGTGGAAAAGAAAAGAAAGAATGAGATGACAGATGAAAAATATGAAGAAGAGGAGAAAGAGATGAGGAGAAAGGAGGAAGAGGAGGAGAAGGAGGAGAAAATAGACATAAAAAACGAGGTGAGAGATGAGAAGTATGAAGAAGAGGAGGAGAAAGAGATGAAGGTATAAAGGAGAAAGAGGATGAGGTGGAGGAGGAGGAGATGAAAATAAAGAACAAGGTGACAGACGAGAAGAAGGAAGAAGAGGAGGAAAAAAGAGATGAAGATGAGAGGAGAAAAGACGGAAGTGATGAACAACGAGAATGATGAAGAGAGGAAGAAGAAGAGGGGAAAAGAGGACGAAGGAACAGGCGGGGAGGAAAATGAAGAAGTGGAAGTGAAAATGATAATGAGAAAATGAAAAAAAAAATAGGAAAGAGGAGAAAATAGAGACAGACGAGGGGGAGAGAGAATGATGGGGAGAGAAAAATGGAGAAGTAACAGAGATAGAAACGTACCCAAAGGAGATAATGGATGATAAAATTGGATGAAGATAGAAGCGAAAACAAGGAGGAAGAAGAGAAGATGATTATACAGGTAAGGAGTTAGACATATAAGAGAAACAGGGACGTCAATAACAAAGAGAATTAGCCAAAAGGGAAAAACGAGAATGGAACAGGGATATGGAAGTGGAGCAAAACGGGAAGGAGAACCAGGTGGATAAAAAAAAAAAAGGAGATGGAAAAAGAGAAGACACATAAAAGGGAAATAAAACAGAAGAACACTAACGAGAAGAAGAAAGATTACTAAAACACGAAAGTGAAGAAAGAGGATGAAAGAAAAATGATGATAAAAGAAAAAGAAGAATGCATGAAGGATCTGAAAGGATGAAAAATGAGTTAAAGAATGTCATTAATGGAGAAGGAAAAATGGAATAGAGAGAGAGAGAGAGAAAAAATAACGCACGGAAATAGCACAGGTGAACAGACAAGAATAATTAAGAGAGAGAGAGAGAGAGAGAGAGAGAGAGAGAGAGAGAGAGAGAGAGAGAGAGAGAGAGAGAGAGAGAGAGAGAGAGAGAGAGAGAGAGAGAGAGAGAGAGAGAGAGAGAGAGAGAGAGAGAGAGAGAGAGAGCAGTGGATTGGATTCATTAGGGCAAACAAACTGAACGAAAATGAATCTCTTACCTGTTGCAATTACACCCAAACTTTCCAAAAAAATATCTAGTACATTTCCGACAATTCCACCACAGCAAGAGCGGACGTACTATAAACGACCACGCTGCCCCCACAAGCTTTCCCAACTCCGCACAAACTCCACCACTCCGCACCAAAACACCAATAAGCACCACAACTTCCCAGACACTTATAGAAAACGAGAGGGGCAAAACAAATGAAAAACGCCTACAGGGACTCCGCGCTGCTGCTCCTGGAGACGCCTCGGAGACAGCACCAACGTTAACCAAGGCATAAGGTGTTTCACAATTAATATTCGTTCACAGAGAAGACGAAAAGGGAGTTCGCAGAGGCGCTAACGAGCCATAAATGACCTCGCGAACGTAAAAACACGACAAGCGGAGGAGAGAAGGGTGTGAGGCCGGTGAAGGGAAGGAGAGAAGGGAGGAGAGAAGGGAGGAGAACAGGGAGGAAGGGTGGAGGAGGGGAGGAGAAGAGTGGGAAGAAGGGGGGGAGGGGAGGAGAAAGGGGGGAGAAGGAGGCTTAAACGGGGAGATGTCACTAAGAACCAAGATAGATGAATGGGGAGAGAGAGAGAGAGAGAGAGAGAGAGAGAGAGAGAGAGAGAGAGAGAGAGAGAGAGAGAGAGAGAGAGAGAGAGAGAGTTACGTACCTCTCATTACCACCTACACACCTATTATCATCATTTCTTCCCCCTCTTCCTCTTCCTCCTCCTCCTCCTCCTCCTCCTCCTCCTCCTCCTCCTCCCTCCTCCCTATCATTCTTCACAGCATCATTTTTACGTCCAATGAACAGCGACAAAGAGAAATTAAAGACTGAAAAGAAGTAAACGAGAAGAGAGGAGAGAGAAAGATGAAAGAGAAAATGTACAAAACGGAGACATATATTATTATTATTATTATTATTATTATTATTATTGTTGATGTTTTTGTTATTGTTATTGATGTTTTTGTTTTTGTTGTTGTTGTTATTTGGAGAGAGAGAGAGAGAGAGAGAGAGAGAGAGAGAGAGAGAGAGAGAGAGAGAGAGAGAGAGAGAGAGAGAGAACTACAACACTAACCTCAAACCAACCAAACCACGGAAGAGCCATTTAACCCTGACTCACAAGCTCAAAGTCACTAAACTCCTCCTCTTCCACCACCTCTTCCACCTCCTCCTCCTCTTCCTCCTCCTCCTCGCATGTTACGTCTCCACCTGATTGCAGTTTAGAAGGAAATGCACGACTTTAATGGCGTCTCGTCTGCATGTGCTTCGGGACAGTCATGCAGTGGGGAAGTTAGACACTCTCTCTCTCTCTCTCTCTCTCTCTCACGTTCGTTTGTACTCCTTAATTATCTCTTCTACACTTCCGTTTTTCTTTACCTTCGACTCTTTCTCTCTTCTTTTCCTTCTCCTCTTCCTCTTCTCTCATTTACTCATTTTCTCCTTCATTCTTTTCGCCAGTTTTTCACCTTTCCTCTTTCCTTCATTTTACTCCTTTCTGCTCGCTTTTATTTCTACTATATTTCTCATCTTCCTTCTTTCTTTACCTTTTCCTCCTTTTCTACTTTTCTCCTCTTCATTTTTAATCCTCTTCTCCATTATTCCTTGTCCATTTATTCTATTTGCAGCTCTCTAATCTTTCCTCATTCCGTCCTTGTACTCCTTTCTCCGTCCTTCATTCTTCCTCCTCCACTACTGTTTTTTTATACAAGGAAAAGGAATGGGGTAAAGGAAGAGGCATAATAATATCAGGCGGGTAAGGTTTAAATAATGCAAGGATAGTGTGAGAGGGAAATGATAACAAGGGAGTCACGTGGGCCGGTCTCCTGTTAGTACCTCGCTCCTTACTCCGCTCTCGTATGCTTAAAGTTGAAGGCGCCGAGAGGAGGTTGACAAACACTGAAATATTAAGTCAGTTTGCATGATCCCCCGTTTGCGTTTGTTTCAGCCTGGCGTTCGATCCCGCTAACAGGTGGAAAAGCGATTCGATTCCATTCATCACTCGCATTTTTCATTTTCTTTCAGCAGGGAATGGAAATGCAATGAAAAGGTTTTAGTGCTAATAGAAAATAGTAAAACATTTGACATTGATCCAATTAGTGTGCGCCCGAACGGTGTGCTTCAAAATAAAGTTATGCCGTGTGTTGCCAATCGATTGTGAAGCTTCTAAATTCAGTTCCCGTGTTGTGTTCGCTTTTGCTCTGAAATCCGGTAATGCTGAAGATAAATCCGGATCTGAATGCTGAAACGCCATAATCAGCGGGGAGGTGAAAATGAGGGAAAGGAGAGAGAAATAACGAGTGAAGAAGAATTTGAGGAGGAATGAAGGTGAGAGGAGGAAGTGAAAATGAGGGAAAGAAGGGAAAAACAACGAGTGAATCAGAATTTGTGGAAAAATGAAGATAAGAGGAGGAAGTGAAAATGAGGGAAAAGAGGGACAAACAACGAGTGAAGAAGAATTTGAGGAGGAATGAAGGTGAGAGGAGGAAGTGAAAATGAGGGAAAGAAGGGAAAAACAACGAGTGAATCAGAATTTGTGGAAAAATGAAGATAAGAGGAGGAAGTGAAAATGAGGGAAAAGAGGGACAAACAACGAGTGAAGGAGAATTTGAGGAAGAATGAAGGTGAGAGGAGGAAGTGAAAATGAGGGAAAGGAGAGAGAAACAACGAGTGAAGAATTTGTGGAAAAATGAAGGTGAGAGGAGGAAGTGAAAATGAGGGAAAGGAGAGAGAAACAACGAGTGAAGAAGAATTTGTGGAAAAATGAAGGTGAGCGGAGGAAGTGAAAATGAGGGAAAGGAGAGAAGAAAAAAACAGAGAGAAAAAATGAGTAGCAATGAAAAGCTGAAATAAAAAATAAAAAAAAGGGAAAGTGCTTCATCTGGACGTGACAAAATTAAGGATACATGTAGTGAGGAAAGCAACGTTCGGAGGAAAAAAAATATCCATGCTCAAAAAAAATAAATAAATAAATAAAAAAAAGACTGACTAGGAAAATGAGAAGCGTTGAAACGAAAGAAGTGTAACATGACACACGCGGAGAAGCAAACAAGCTTTAGACCCAATAATATAAACGAGAAAATCTATGCCCCAGAGAGACAAAAATACAAGAGTAGAAAATAAGGTAGGGTGAAAACTGGGTAGAAAAATGCGTAGGGTTGAAGTGAGAAATGGAAGGTACACGAGTTACTGTAGGTAAGTAAAAAATTAAACATCTACTTATTAATAGAAAAGAGAAGAAAACCAAAACACCCATAAGCAAGACATAAATCATTGATGAAAAATGAAGAGTATGAATGAAGTGGTAAAAAGGAAAATCGTATAGAAAGGGAATGAGATAAAAATACACACTAGAAAGAAAAAAAATATATCAGTGATGGATAATGTGGAGTACAAACGAGGAGCAAAAAAAAAAATAAATAAATAAATAAAACGTTAATACGAGAAAAAAAAAACAGGTAATGACCGTGTAAAACGAGAAGGTAGAGATGTAAGAAAAAAAGTAAAAAACAAGAATTCACGATAATCAATGATGAAATTACGGATGACAACAGAGATGGATAATGACAAAAATGAATGAGGAAATAAAAATAGACAATACGAGACAAAAAAAAAAGCGATGACACCGAGTAAGGCGAGACAAAAAAGTGTGAGAACAAGAACTCGCATTATTAGATTTGAAAATGATGATGAAAACTAGGGTGGAAAAGAAGGATAAATGAGGGAACTAAAAGGAAAGACAACACAAAAAAATAAATACATCACACCGGGTAAGGAGAGAAGGCATGGAAGACAAAGAGTGTGAGAACAAGAACTCTCATTATTAGATTTGAAAATGATGATGAAAACTAGGGTGGAAAAGAAGGATAAACGAGGAAGTAAAAAGTAAAGACAACACAAAAAAAAAATACGTGACATCGTGTAAGGAGCGACGGAATAGATGTCAAAAAACAGCAAAAAAAAAGAAATCAGAATAATAAAAGACAGGATGAAAAGAGGAATGAAAAATGTGCAGTGTTGAAGAGCTAAAAAGGAGAGACACAACACGAAAAAGAGAGGTAACGACATCGAGTAAGGAGAGAAGGAATAATGTCAAAAAGAGCAAAAAGAGAAATCATGATAACAAAAGACATGATGATAACAGGAATGAAAAATAAAGAGGTACTGTTGAAGAGCTAAAAAGGAGACACACAACACGAAAAAGAGAGGTAACGACATCGAGTAAGGAGAGACGGAATACATGTCAAAAAGAGCAAAAAGAGAAATCATGATAACAAAGGACATGATGATAACAGGAATGAAAAATAAAGAGGCACTGTTGAAGAGCTAAAAAGGAGACACACAACACGAAAAGGCAGGTATCGACATCCTGTAAGGCGAGAAAGAAGAGATGTCAAAAGGAGTAGAAACAAGAATTCGCGATAATTAGAGACGAAAACACATTTGCATAACCGAATCCATCACCCTCTCAATCTCCCCTCCATTACCATCTGTCCGTCTGTCTGTATGTGTGTGTGTGTGTGTGTGTGTGTGTGTGTGTTGGTCATTGGTCTCTGTGTCTGGTTCTATTTCTGTCTGTCTGTCCATCTGTCTAGTCTATGCATGTCTGATCATCGGTTTATATATTTATATGACACACACTCTCTCTCTCTCTCTCTCTCTCTCTTCCACCTCTCCTCTTAATTTATCTCTGTATAACATCCTCGTCCTTGAGAGAGGGTTGCGAATCACACTTCATTTGGTTCTTTTCTTCTTGTAGCGAGGCAGAGGAGGTGAGTGTAATGAATGCTTGATGTTGGTGGTGGTAGTGGTGGTGCTTTCAAGTGGTGTTGGAGAGAGAAACGTGTTGGTGTTGGTGGCGGTGGTGAGAGTAGGATGGTGGTGATAGCAGTCGTAGTGGTACATTTGGAGAGATTGTGGTGATTGCAGTAATGGTGGTGTTGATGGAGGTGATGATGGTGGGGATAAAAGGATGGTGATTATAGTATTCGTGGTGTAGTTGGTGGAGGTAGTGAGTAGTAGTTTTAGCGACAGGAGGTTAGTGACAGGAGTTTACATTTGTAGTGGTGGTGTTGGTGGTGGTGCTTGGTTAGTGGCCTGGTTGAATTGTAGTAGGTGGTTGGTAATGAAAGAGCAGTGCGGTGTGATGGTAGTCCTATTTGTTAGTTGGCTTCCGGTAAGTTAATGTCAGCGGTGGTGGTCACTGTTTAGGGAAAGTAATTGGTTAGTGGTCTCGTGGTAGTGGTGCAGGAGTCCCATACGGCCTAAACTACCCACATACAGACCATATATCAACCTGGACTCTTCATTCTTTCTAGAGGATTAAAGATGAGCTCCGGGGGGCAGCACGAGCCAAGCAAGGTGGTGCCACTCTAAACATTTGCCTACACCACAGCGGACTGGGGCCGAGCACCAGGACCCACCAAGGAAGTCTACCGGTGTAATAAGCATAAAAGTAAACACACACACACACACACACACACACACACACACACACACACACACACACACGTAATGGTTGGTGGTGGTCCCTCTCTGTCTTTTAATATCTTGTTAGCAGTTGTGGTTAATGATACTAGTGGTAACTAAATAATGTTATAATAATAGTAGTAATAGAGGGTCTATCATCACATAATAGTTTGTTTGTGGTTTGTGGTTGTTTAGTGGCAGTTGTTTGGTTTGTTTGTTAATACGAGTCTAAGGGTTTGTTTTCATTTGTCATCCCCGCGGCGGCCCTTCACGCGGTAGCCGAGGTGCGGACTGAATATTCATCTCGTCCTCCATTATGATAATTCTGTTTGTCTTACGGAGCGTCTGGGCGATAAAAACACCGTAGAGAGAGAGAACACTGTGAAATGTTTGCCGTCTGTGTTTGTTTGTTTGGGTGGCGTGTGTGTGTGTGTGTGTGTGTGTGTGTGTGTGTGTGTGTGTGTGTGTGTGTGTGTCTGTGTGTGTGTGTGTGTGTGTGTGTGTAATGGGAGGGTAGACATGCTTGTATTAGAAGGTATGCGTGCTAATTTGTGAGTGTGTGTGTGTGTGTGTGTGTGTGTGTGTGTGTTTCATTAGGGCCGTGTAGGGGTAGATCTCGCTGATTGTTGTTATCCTTTCTTCTCCCTCATCAACGCCCATTTCCATTCACGGGTCCAGCTCTCTCTCTCACCGCAACCCTCCCACAAAACCTCAACTGGCGTTCCTTCTACCTCTCTCTCTTTTTCCTTCCTTCCTCATTCCTTCCTCCCTCCCGCCCTCGTCCCATCATATATGCATTAGCCAGCGTGAAGGACGGGAAGAATCAGCAGCATCCTCTCGACTCCGCTGCGGGCGCCGAAGGGGAGGAACCGAGGCGTTATTAGCAATATTATCGAAGTCGTGTGATGGGGCGAGGAACAGGCGGCCCCCAATAATAACAAGTTTCTTTTATTTTCGCGCTGTGTTACGAGGGTGTTGGAGAGCGGTGGACGGACGTGCTCGGGGCGGGGATGAGGAAGATGGGGAAGGAAATAGGGAGGGAGGGAATGGGAGAAGGAAGGTGGAGAGAGAGAGAGAGAGAGAGAGAGAGAGAGAGAGAGAGAGAGAGAGAGAGAGAGAGAGAGAGAGAGAGAGAGAGAGAGAGAGAGAGAGAGAGAGAGAGAGAGAGGGAAGGGGGTGGGGGAGAGACAGAAACAGACACAGAGACAATGATATACAGACAGACAGACAGACAGACAGTGACATACATACATACCGGCAGACAGACAAACGGACAGACAGAGAGACAGACAAAAAGAGAGCCAAAGGGAATGACTGACTTACAGAAATATAAAAACACGCAGAGAAATAAAAACAATGGATGAAAATTGACGTAGAGAAAGACCGGCAGACAGATGGAAAGACAAACAAGCGAGAAGTGAAGTGAGCAAATAGAAAAAAAAGAGGAAGGCAATAGCGAGAGACAGACACGTTTGTTGAAATAGACAAACATAAATGGACAAACAGACAGACAAAGACACGCAGATAAAACAGACATAAAAAAGAAAAAAAAACAGACACGTAGACATATAGAAGTGAAACCCAGACGCAATAATAATAACAATGAAAATGTATGGAGAAAAAATAGCATTACTGACTGCGAAAAACTCATTAAATTTGCGCATTACGAAAAAGTAAAGTACGACACGTCCTAAGCGGAAGCATTTTAAGGGAGAGGGAAGTAAAAAAAAGAAGAAGAAAACATCAACCCTTGCTTAGTAATGACCCGTGCCAAGCGTCCATAATTATTAATTCGCTCTAATAAAATATAACGAAACGACGGATAAAACACTCACAGAAACGGTACGATAATCACCCCCGTTTTGATGACGTCACCGGCGATTACGTCACGATAACACGATAAGGCCGAGATGATTATCAGCGTTGCCAATTCCCTTCCTCCGACAAACCCTGGACGCCGATATCAAAGCAGGCAATCAGCGGGGAGTGACGGGCGTGGGCAGGCGACTCCCCGGGGCCATAACACACATATGCGACACCATAACGCCGGGAAGAGCGCCACTATAACGCCATCACAGGGGCTTACTCGCTGCTTCCCCGCTTAAACCCCTAAATTAAAAGGGCAAAGTGGCAACTCACCCCCCTTTAGGATGCATATAGGGGCCTCACGACCATCCATCTCGATCAGAAACGGCCGTCACGTGCGGGGGAGATGTCGTTAATATTTATCTGGGGGCGAGGCGAGTTAGTCCAGCGTTATGCCTTGCAAGGGAGTGTTTGTTTTCCCATTTTCTTGTGTTGGTAATAGGGGATTCGGGTCTTAGACGGAAGCGGCTCAGCTGGCGGGAGACGGGGAAGAATGGGATGGTGTGGGAGGGAAAGAAGGGAAAGACAGATAGGAGGAAACGAGGGAGATATGGGAGAGTCCTAAGAATGGATGGAGGGAGGGATTACAAGGAGGAACAGAAGGAAATAGCGAAGGATAGGTGAGCAGAAAAGAAGGAAATATGCGATAGTCTGGGAAATGGTTGGTAGGGAAAGGTTACAAGGAAGAATAAAGAAAAAATGCGTCTGGAGAAAGAAGAGAAATAAGGATAAGAAAAAGAACAGCTGAAGGGGAGGTGG